>NC_057813.1:116997101-117297101 GCF_018294505.1 Triticum aestivum
GGGGGGTTGGGGTTTTGGGGGGTTAATTTAGGTGTTTCATATATTGTGTTAGCTAGCTAATTAATAGAGAGAAGTGTCCTCTCTTATGTCCGTGCTTGGTCGACGCTACGTACTATATATATATAGCCCTCGACACGCTAGCTAGTAAGAAAATGAAGGGAACCATTGAGTACAGAAGTTCGTCATGCATACCGAGAGAAATGATCGATCGACCTCTCCTTCTCCGAGAGATTGGTTGAACAACAAGTTTTCGTATCATGTATCCAACGCTACTGGCTACATACATGTACAATATGTAAGATCTCTCAATTACAGTCCCCTAGCAATTGAAATCAACTTCCACATGGTATTCTCCAGCTTTATTGATGATGTGGTCAAGAAACAATCCCGCCAATTCCTCTTGAATTGCTTTCATACGATCTGGTTCTAGGAGTTCATTCCGCATCTGCCACGTCTAATTTGAAGAAGGGGGTTATTTAATACATATATATGAATGAAACTCAACAGAAATGATGGTGTAATAAAATGAAATTGTGAATATTATTTCTTACGCACTTCATATTGTCTTTGAGAGTAGCCCCGCTTGTTCTTCAAAGTCGCGGTGTGGATGAACTCGCACACGTAGTATCCATAGAAATCATTCCATTGTTCCTGCCACAAGCACTTTACGAGAAATAGAGATCAATCAAACTAATAATGAAGCATTATAAATGGCATTGATGAAAGTATAGCTATAGAATCAACGGGAGATGGGCGCAACTAGCTAGCCAGTAGTGCTTACTTTCGGGTATGTATATCGCAGCTCCTTCGGCAGTCTCGGAGCTTCTGCGGTGAACTGTTTCCAAACCCTGCAAGACAAAGAAAATAATAATTATAACTTGAGATATCAGGAAATGAACAAAAAGTTGCCGATATGTTGCGATAATGATCGATTGAACTTACTTGCTGAGCATTTCAGTCATGTCCGCATAGGTTTTGGGATCTTTCCGCCTTGAGTCTAAGACAGTTACTAGTCCACGCTCAAGCTTAATCTCCAGAAGAATATAGTGGTACCTGCGCACGCATGCATAACTCATCAATTATATTACTATAACCTCACTCGAGTAATAAGGGAAACCGAATATGCACACGACAGTAACACTCACTTGCCGTTGTAAGGAAAGAGTATGGTATCTTTGTTTTGATTTTTGATCAACGATTGTAGCAAGTTGTCCTCGGCCTCTTTGACGTCCTTTTCAACCAGAAATTCATCTATTATATTTGTGTTAATGAACCCAATATCATAAATTTCTTGTTTTTTGCACTCGACGATCTTCAATCTGCATAATATATTGAGGATAATTAATTATAAATACATGCAATGAAAGAGCCGAGCTATATATAGAGACTTAATGACAGAAATAGTACTTACAGGCAGTAGCAAAAGACCATTAATTTATCGAGGGCCTTTTGATTGAAGAACTCGAAGAACTCCTCAAATGGAACAGGCAACAGATCATTTCCAACAAGGTCGTGCTCCTCTTTAATTCTCAGATACAAAGTATTCGTCCCCCCAGACTCTCTGCAGGTTTTCATGTACCAAGTATGGAATCTTCGCATCATCGTTGTTAGAGATTTTTCATCTTTGACAAGAGGCTTCCCGTACTCGTATCTGTGTTCCTCCACCTCCATGAAATCAGGAAGTGCATCGTCGGGCAGGTAATCTTGTAGATTGCCATAACCGGCCACCATCCCCGGAACATTAGCGACGATGTTGTCGCTAGACACATTGAGCGGGGGGCACGATTGGTTTGCTTGTTCGCCGAGCTGGTCAATTTTTTTTGCAGCTGCTCGTTCTCTTGCTCTTTGATGTCTGACAGTACTTCCCGACCGCTCCGCTTGGAGATATGTCTGTTCAGTAATGCGCTCATAGTTGGTTCTCGGCGGAGACTTTGCCGGTTTCCTCAGGGCATCGAGAGTGCGCTTTGCTTTCACGGGATCTACCTTCTCCTCCAGAGGTGGATGTCTCTTTGCTTTCACCCCTTCAAACAACTCCTTCATGTGGGTCCGCAAAATCGTATCATTTTCCTCCTCGGTCCTCTCGTATGGTAACTTCTCTAGAGGCTTGAGAGGTGGACCGTATCTGTATAGCCTCCTGCCTCTGGTTGTGCTGCTAGACGCCGGAGCAGACGGAGCGGCTACGGCATCTGTCTTCTTTCATGCTTGCTTACGAGGCGAAGGAGAAGGACTACGACGCGTCGGAGCAACCGGGGCGGTGGCGGGTCTCTTCTGCCCTTGCTGGTGAGGCGGAGAAGGAGGAGGCTGTTGGCTGCTCGGGAGCGCAGGTGCAGGCGGAGAAGGAGGCGGAGTGCCACCACGCGCCGGAGAAGGAGGCGGAGTGCTGCCACGCGTGCCCTGATCGTCACTCGCCGGAGGAGGAGGCGGTGGAGGAGGCGGAGTGCCCTGACTCGCCGGAGGAGGAGGAGGAGGCGGAGGCGTCCAGTTCGGAAGGTTGATGAGCTCCTTCCGCCATAGGCATGGAGTCTTCAGAGCAGAACCCAGCCTAGTATCCCCTTCACCGGTAGGGTGGTCAAGCAGGAGGTCCTCAAATCCCTCACTTATTTCATCCACCATCACCTTAGCATATCCTTCTGGAATCGGCTGGCAGTGATAAGTTGTGCTAGGTCCACTAGGATAAACAGAGCCAACAGCCGCCTTGACCTTCAAATTCATACATCGCGCCATAATGTGGCAATTTTGAGACTCCGTGATATCATCCAAGGGATAGCTGGCAGGAGCCGTCAAGACATGCTCTGGCTGAAGCAGCTCGGTGGAAGCCACGCTGCTTCTCTGCTGAGATGGCGGGGTAGCTTGGAGGGAAGCTTCGGCAGGTCGTTTGCTGCGATCTGCTGCTTCTCGTTCCCCTTCTTGTTCCTCTAGCCCCATTACCCTTTCGTGCAGCGCCTGCAGTTGGCCCTGCTCCAGTTTCTTCCTCCTCTCATGGGTTTTGTAACCCCCTGCGTCCGAAAAACCAACCTTCCACGGAATGGAGCCTGGCGTGCCTCGTGTCCGCCCAGGGTGCTCAGGATTCCCGAGGGCCATTGTGAGCTCGTCCTTCTCCCTGTCTGTAACGAACGTCCCTCGCTGCGCTGCATCGATATAGTGCCGAAGGTTCTTGACTGGTATTTGCAGTTGCTCGTCCGTCCAATGGCACTTCCCTGATACAGGGTCCAAGGTTCCGCCAGCCTCGAAGAACCAAGTCCGCCAACGGTCTGGCCACTACATTGTCTCTGGTTCGAACCCTTTTTCAAGCAGATCATGCTCAGCCTTGGACCACTTAGGCCGGGCTTTGAGGTAGCCACCTGACCCCGTGAGATGGTGAAGCATCTTCTTCGCAGCATTTTGCTTGTTTGTCGCCGACATCTTCTTACTCTTTTCCGATGTCTTGTGGGCCACAAATGCGGGCCAGTGATCTTTGATCTTCTCATATTTGTCGATGAATTCTGGTGTCTTTTTTTTGTCGACAAACTTGTTCAACTCTTTCCTCCACCTCCTGAATAGGGTTGCCATCTTCTTAAGAGCACAAGACTTGATTAATTGCTCTTTAACTGGCTTCTCCGGATCCTCCTCTGGCGGTAGGGTGAAATTTGCCTTCAACTGAGTCCAAAGATCTTCTTTCTGCATATCATTGACATAAGACACCTCAGGGTCTTCCTCCATAGGCTTATACCATTGTTGGATGCTGATCGGGATCTTGTCCCTAACAAGAACCCCGCACTGAGCAGAAAATGTGCGCTTTGTCTGGATGGGTTCAATCGGTTCGCCGTCGGGCGCGATTTCTATGATCTCAAACTTTTCATCCGAGCTCAACTTTTTCTTCGGGCCTCGTCTCCTTACCGAAGTTGTGCTCGATCCGGAGGGCTAGAAATTATAAGGAAGAAAGACGAGAGTAATTAATATGTGTACATATACCAAAACAATGGATGCATCAATTAACTAGTCAGCACGGGCTTAACTAATATATATATACCTGGCCGGACTCGGTTCGGTCACCGGAGCAGTCAGCACGGTCTCCTTCTTGTACCTCCATTGTGTCATCGGAGCCATCATGAACATAGTCCTCTTCTTGTACCGGCATTAATGGGCCGAAGCCATCATGAACATAGCCCTCTTCTTCACCCAGTCCTTCCTGACCATCGGTGTCGTTGAGAAATGACGCAACTTCATCACTTCCTTGTGCGATTATGTCCCCCAACATCGCTTCTGTTTCTTCATCTCGGGAGTGCTCCATAGTTTCTGCAAATATTTACAACATGTCAATTATTATTCAAACATGGTACAGATGGATATATATATATATATTAGTGGCAAACATAGAACTAGCTAGCTAATCACAATAAGGAATCATGTTAGTGGCCTCGACGCTGCTTCTCTAGGGTTTGGGGTCGCCTCGACACAACGCTTCAAGGGTTTGGGGTGGCCTCGACGACAACGCTCTTTTAACTTGGTAAATTTGGGTGGCCTCGAGAGAGTTAATTTGTCGGGTAGGGGCGCGGCGGGAGGGGGTAGGAGACCAACATCGTTTTCTCTCTAGGGTTTGGGTGTCCTCGAGAGTTTTGGTCGAGCGAGAGGGCCGAGGGGGGTGCTGCCGTTGTATAAGTTATCACGGTCGAGAGGGGGTATATATATCGACCGCCCCTCATGTCGAAGTTATCTCGAGGGGGTTATATCGACAACGACGCGACATACATATACATGGGAAAATAATGTTATCGGGGAGGGGGTATCGGTACCCCCCCCTCGTGTTGAAGTTTCTTCTTTCTCCTCTATTCCTTTCTTCTTCTTCTCCTCTTCTTTTTCTTCTTCTCCCTCGAGAAAGGAAAATAAGGAAAAGGAAGAAAAGAGGAAGAAGGAAGAAGGAAGAAGAAGAAGAAAAAAGAAAAAAAAAGAGGAGAAGAAGAAAGGAATAGAGGAGAAGAAGAAAAATAGAAAATTTCTATTTTTCTTCTTCTCCTCTATTCCTTTCTTCTTCTCCTCTTCTTTTTCTTCTTTTTTCCTCTTCTTATTTATTTCTCCTCTTCTTCCTCTCCTCTTCTTCTCCTTTCTTCCTCTTCTTATTTTCCTTTTTCCTCTCATTCTTTTAGTATTGCTTGTTTTAAAAAAAATGTTCAAATAGAAAATTTCGAAAAAAACAAAGGTTTTGCCTAATGCATTGTTCATATGAATATACAAACATTTGCATATTCTACAATAATTAATATCACCAAAAAAATCTATGAACAGAAAAAAATCCTAACTTTTCTAAAAATCTATCTTTTGCATATATGAAAACATTAATACACATATGAACAAAAAATACATATATGAACAAAAACATGCTCTGAACAATTTTTTTATACATTTTGAACATCTACATACACATAGCCACATACATACACATATACATTATATATATATGAACAAAAAAACTAAACTAATAAAAATGAAAAAAACAGAGCCGCATAGCCACATACGTACACATATACATTATATATCTATATATATATATATATGAACAAAAAAATTAAACTAATAAAAATGAAAAAAAAACAAAGCTGGGGTGGCGCGGCGGCTCACAGAGGGGGCGGCTAGCGATGATGATGGCGACGGTGGGGGCGGCGAGGGTGCCGGTGCGCGGGGGTGGGACGGGGCAGGGGCTCGGGGCGGCACGCGGTGACGGGGACGGCGGTCTCAGGCGGCACACGGCGACAGGGACGAGTAGGGTGGGCTCGGGGAGGCACGCGGCGACGGGGACGAGGACGGCGCGGGCTCGGGGAGGCCGGCGACAAGGACGGCGCGAGCTCGGGGAGGCCGGCGACGAGGACGGCGCGGGCTCGGGGAGGCGACGGCCTTTGCGGTGACGGCGGCGACGGCGAGGTGGAGCAGCCTGGCAGCGTCGAGGAGGTCGGCGTCGTCAGGGGCAACTGGCGATGAAATTCTGAATTTTTGCAAAGTGTTTGCTTATATAGCAAAGCCATTGGTCCCGGTTCATGAAACCAACCGGGACTAATGCACCCTTTAGTCCCGGTTGGTGCCACCAGCCGGGACCAAAGGCCTCTTTTTCGGCAGCCCAAAGGGCGGGAAGCGGCGGCCTTTGGTACCGGTTGGTGCCACCAACCGGGACCAATGCCCCCCCTTTAGTCCCGGTTGGTGCCACCAACCGGGACCAAAGGCCCCTGTGCTGCCCGCGTCGGGGCCAAAGTTTAGTCCCACCTCGCTAGTTGAGAGGGGCGCGCAGTGGTTTATAAGCCCCACTGCCGCACCCCTCTCGAGCTCCTCTCCACCGCAGGCTTTCGGGCCTACTTGCTATTGCTTTGCCTGATGGGCCTTCTGGGCCTACTGCGGGCCTGAATCCTGGCCCATAGTAGGGTTTCTAGTCGTATTCAGGCCGTGGGGGCCCAGTAGGAGGCATTTTTTTGTTTTTTTGTTTTCTTTACTTATTGTTGCTATTTTTATTTTTTTCCAGTTTTTTGTTTTGTTTTCTGCATTATTTATTTTCTTTTGTTTTTTGCTTTATTTTTTAATTCTTTTTGCTTTTAGTTTTAGGAAAATTATAAACTTTCTGTTAGTGCCATTAGTTTTCAAATTTGAAAACACTTTTTTGTTTTTTGTTTTCTTTCTTGCTTTATTTATTTTATTTTGTTTTTACTTACAACAAAATACTCATTGTTGCTATTTTTAATTATTACGAGGGCCGAACCATAAGACATTAAAGCATTTCAAATGAACTCTGAAAAAGTTGAAAGTTGGCATGGTATCATAAATTGACCCACATAGCATGTGCATGTACAAAACGGACAATGGTATCATACTCGTCAGTTACAAAGTTGGCATGGTATCATCATAATAGTTGCGGGAGAAAGTCTTCACTTTTTCTTCGCTTGTGTCATTTGCTTATTGCGCCGTAACCATGGATAATCTTCATCGTTTATCAGGATGCTGGGGTCAGCCTTGACTTTGAAGGGAGGAATTTCATGAAACTTTTCATAATCTTCAGACATGTCTGTCTTGCCCTCCACTCCCACGATGTCCCTTTTTCCTGAAAGAACTATGTGGCGCTTTGGCTCATCGTATGATGTATTCGCTTCCTTATCTTTTCTCTTTCTCGGTCTGGTAGACATGTCCTTCACATAGATAACCTGTGCCACATCATTGGCTAGGACGAACGGTTCGTCAGTGTACCCAAGATTTTTCAGATCCACTGTTGTCATTCCGTACTGTGGGTCTACCTGTACCCCGCCTCCTGACAGATTGACCCATTTGCACTTAAACAAAGGGACCTTAAAATCATGTCCGTAGTCAAGTTCCCATATGTCCACTATGTAACCATAATATGTGTCCTTTCCCCTCTCGGTTGTTGCATCAAAGCGGACACCGCTGTTTTGGTTGGTGCTCTTTTGATCTTGGTCAATCGTGTAAAATGTATTCCCATTTATCTCGTATCCTTTCCAAATCAATACAGTCAAAGATGGTCCCCTGGACAACAAGTACAGCTCATCACAAACAGTGTTGTCACCTCTGAGACGTGCTTCCAACCAACTGCTGAAAGTCCTGATGTGTTCACATGTAATCCAGTCGTCGCACTGCTCCGGGTGTTTGGAGCGCAGACTGTTCTTGTGTTCATCGACATACGGGGTCACCAAGGTAGAGTTCTGTAGAACTGTGTAGTGTGCTTGAGACCAAGAATATCCGTCCCTGCATATTATTGAGTCCCTTCCAAGCGTGCCTTTTCCAGTCAGTCTCCCCTCATACCGCGATTTAGGGAGACCTATCTTCTTAAGGCCAGGAATGAAGTCAACACAAAACCCGATGACATCCTCTGTTTGATGGCCCATGGAGATGCTTCCTTCTGGCCTAGCGCGGTTACGGACATATTTCTTTAGGACTCCCATGAACCTCTCAAAGGGGTACATATTGTGTAGAAATACGGGGCCCAGAATGACAATCTCGTCAACTAGATGAACTAGGACGTGCGTCATGATATTGAAGAAGGATGGTGGGAACACCAGCTCGAAACTGACAAGACATTGCACCACATCACTCCTTAGCCTTGGTATGATTTCTGGATCGATCACCTTCTGAGAGATTGCATTGAGGAATGCACATAGCTTCACAATGGCTAATCGGACGTTTTCCGGTAGAAGCCCCCTCAATGCAACCGGAAGCAGTTGCGTCATAATCACGTGGCAGTCATGAGACTTTAGGTTCTGAAACTTTTTCTCTGCCATATTTATTATTCCTTTTATATTCGACGAGAAGCCAGTCGGGACCTTCATACTAAGCAGGCATTCAAAGAAGATTTCCTTCTCTTCTTTGGTAAGAGCATAGCTGGCAGGACCTTCATACTGCTTTGGAGGCATGCCGTCTTTTTCGTGCAAACGTTGCAGGTCCTCCCGTGCCTCAGCTGTATCTTTTGTCTTCCCATACACGCCCAAGAAGCCTAGCAGGTTCACGCAAAGGTTCTTCGTCACGTGCATCACGTCGATCGAAGAGCGGACCTCTAGGTCTTTCCAGTAGGGTAGGTCCCAAAATATAGATTTCTTCTTCCACATGGGTGCGTGTCCCCCAGCGTCACTCGGAACAGCTAGTCCGCCGGGACCCTTTCCAAAGATTACGTGTAAATCATTGACCATAGCAAGTACGTGATCACCGGTACGCATGGCGGGCTTCTTCCGGTGATCTGCCTCGCCTTTGAAATGCTTGCCTTTCTTTCGACATTGATGGTTGGTCGGAAGAAATCGACGATGGCCCAGGTACACATTCTTCCTGCAGCTTGCCAGGTATATACTATCGGTGTCAAGTAAACAGTGCGTGCATGCGTGGTATCCCTTGTTTGTCTGTCCTGAAAGGTTACTGAGAGCGGGCCAATCGTTGATGGTCACGAACAGCAACGCCTTTAGGTAAAATTCCTCCTGTTTGTGCTCATCCCACGTACGTACACCGTTTCCATTCCACAGCTGTAAAAGTTCTTCAACTAATGGCCTTAGGTACACATCAATGTCGTTGCCGGGTTGCTTAGGGCCTTGGATGAGAACTGGCATCATAATGAACTTCCGCTTCATGCACATCCAAGGAGGAAGGTTATACATACATAGAGTCACGGGCCAGGTGCTGTGATTGCTGCTCTGCTCCCCGAAAGGATTAATGCCATCCGCGCTTAAAGCAAACCATACGTTCCTTGGCTCACTTGCAAACTCATCCCAGTACTTTCTCTCGATTTTTCTCCACTGCGACCCGTCAGCGGGTGCTCTCAACTTCCCGTCTTTCTTACGGTCCTCACTGTGCCATCGCATCAACTTGGCATGCTCTCCGTTTCTGAACAGACGTTTCAACCGTGGTATTATAGGAGCATACCACATCACCTTCGCAGGAACCCTCTTCCTGGGGGGCTCGCCGTCAACATCACCAGGGTCATCTCGTCTGATCTTATACCGTAATGCACCGCATACCGGGCATGCGTTCAGATCCTTGTACGCACCGCGGTAGAGGATGCAGTCATTAGGGCATGCATGTATCTTCTGCACCTCCAATCCTAGAGGGCATACGACCTTCTTTGCTGCGTATGTACTGTCGGGCAATTCGTTATCCTTTGGAAGCTTCTTCTTCAATATTTTCAGTAGCTTCTCAAATCCTTTGTCAGGCACAGCATTCTCTGCCTTCCACTGCAGCAATTCCAGTACGGTACCGAGCTTTGTGTTGCCATCTTCGCAATTGGGGTACAACCCTTTTTTGTGGTCCTCTAACATGCGATCGAACTTCAGCTTCTCCTTTTGACTTTCGCATTGCGTCCTTGCATCGACAATGACCCGGCGGAGATCATCATCATCGGGCACATCGTCTGGTTCCTCTTGATCTTCAGCAGCTTCGCCCGTTGCAGCATCATCGTGCACATCGTCTGGTTCCTCTTGATGTTCAGTAGCATCACCGTATTCAGGGGGCACATAGTTGTCATCGTACTCTTCTTCTTCGCCGTCTTCCATCATAACCCCTATTTCTCCGTGCCTCGTCCAAACATTATAGTGTGGCATGAAACCCTTGTAAAGCAGGTGGGTGTGGAGGATTTTCCGGTCAGAGTAAGACTTCGTATTCCCACATATAGGGCATGGACAACACATAAAACCATTCTGCTTGTTTGCCTCAGCCACTTCGAGAAAATCATGCACGCCCTTAATGTACTCGGAGGTGTGTCTTGAACCGTACATCCATTGCCGGTTCATCTGCGTGCATTATATATAATTAAGTGTGTCAAAAATCATTACAGAACATCATGAATAGATAATTAAGTGACCAAATTAATAGAAGTTCATCATCACATTAAAACCAAAGTACATACATAGTTCTCATCTAACAACATAAAGCTCTGCAGAGCATCTAAATTAATTAAACCATACACTGAAACTATGTAAAACATTTCAATGCGAAAACAAATGCGATCATAATCGCAACCAATGTAACAACTGATCCAACGGCATAATGATACCAAGCCTCGGTATGAATGGCATATTTTCTAATCTTTCTAATCTTCAAGCGCATTGCATCCATCTTGATCTTGTGATCATCGACGACATCCGCAACATGCAACTCCAATATCATCTTCTCCTCCTCAATTTTTCTAATTTTTTCCTTCAACAAATTGTTTTCTTCTTCAACTAAATTTAACCTCTCGACAATAGGGTCGGTAGGAATTTCCGGTTCAACAACCTCCTAGATAAATAAAATCTATGTCACGTTGGTTGGCATAATTGTCATAAACAATAAATGAACCAATAGTTATGAAAAGATAATATATACCACATCCGAATCATAGACAGGACGAGGGCCGACGGGGGTGGATGCCAAAACCATCGCACTATATAAGATGCAATAATAAAAGTAAGAAAATTATACAAGTATCTATATAAACATACAAGTAAGAATTTTTTTTTCCTTTCAGAAAGAAGATAAGAACAAGAGTCTCACCACGGTGGTGCCGGCGACGAGATCAGCGCGGGCGATCGACGGCGGTGAAGACGGGGACGGGACGTGATGGACCGCTAAACCTAGACAACTATTGAGGAAATGGAGCTAGGAGGTCGAGCTTGGAGAGGAGAAAGCTTAAGTAGTGTGGCTCGGGCATTCCATCGAACACCTCGTGTGCATAGTAGGTGAGCTAGAGCACCACAAAGCTCTCCCCTCGCCGGCCACGAAAAACAGAGGAGTGGGAGTGCTCTGCTCGCGGGCAAGGGGTATATAGAGGCAACTAATTGGTCCCGGTTCGTGGCCAGAACCGGGACTAAAGGGCAGCCTTTGGTCCCGGTTCAAGCCACCAACCGGTACCAATGGTGGTGGGCCAGGAGCGAGGCCCATTGGTCCCGGTTCATCCCACCAACCGGGACCAATAGGTCCAGTCGAACCGGGACCAATGGCCCACGTGGCCCGGCCGGCCCCCATGGCTCATGAACCGGGTCCAATGCCCCCACTAGTCCCGGTTCTAGATTGAACCGGGACTAATGGGTTGGCCCGGCCTGGACCATTGCCCCCTTTTCTACTAGTGATGAGACGCCTTTCGGATGCCTATCGGCGCGAGATGGACCGAGCAGTCGGCGGCATGCCGGCCCCTGAGGGGCCTAGCCGCATTGGCCCTATCCGGCGGCGTGGCATGACCATCGCCAGCAAGTTTGGGGCAGAACGCCCCGTCTACGCCATGCCTGCAGAGAACATCCGGGCCCCCCCCCAGGCGGTGACGGACAAACTGGCCAAGTACGAGGGCGATGAGCATCTCCACATGACGGAGCGAGTCTAGCAACTCATAGACGCGCCAGCTGCGTTGCACGAAGCCGGCTGCCGTGCTGAAGTGCCCGCTCCGTGAAACAAAGAGCCGCCCCTTCACCAAGACCACGGCGCGACATCCCGGACACTGACTAGCGGCGCCCAGGGAAGGCGAGGCAACGAGCCGGCGGCTAGCCGAAGCCGGACTCGCCTTTCCATCGAGCATGACAAAGACGGCCGCCCTCGAGTGGTGGAGCGCCGAGGCGATCCTCCGCCTCCTCCGCCTCGTGGAGCAAGACATCCCACTCCACCACCTATCACGCACCCAACACTCGGCGACCGCCTTGGCCGCCGAGAGGGAGTCATAGAAAATGATGCCCGCCATCGGATCGACCACCTCAACCGATCCCTGGCGCTAGAAGAAGAGGATGCACTGGGCCCGCCCTGTTTCGGCCCACGAATCCGAGATGAACCCTTTCCCAAAGGGTTCACCCTCTCGCGAGATACGCCCAAATACACCGGCTCTCTGAAGCCGGAGGATTGGCTGGTTATACGTCTCTGTCGTATCTATAATTTTTTATTGTTCCATGCCCATATTATTCAACTTTCATATACTTTTGGCAACTTTTTATACTATTTTTTGGGACTAACATATTGATCCAGTGCCCAGTGCCAGTTCCTGTCTGTTGCATGTTTTTTGTTTTGCAGAAACCCAATATCAAACGGAATCCAAACAGGATAAAAACGGACGGAGATTTTTTTGGAATATTTATGATTTTCGGGAAGTAAAATCAATGCGAGACGGTGTCCGAGGTGGTCACGAGGTAGGGGGCACGCCCTACCCCCCCCCCCCCAGGCGCGCCCCTGACCCTCGTGGTCCACCCGTAAGGCGGTTGATGCTCTTCTTTTGGCGCAAGAAAGATAATTTTATGAGAAAGATCTGGGCGAAAGATTCAACCCAATCGGAGTTACGTATCTCCAGATATAAAGGAAACTATGAAGGGGTAGAATCAGGGAACGCAGAAACAGAGAGATAGATCCAATCTCGGAGGGGCTCTCGCCCCTCCCAAGCCATGGGAGCCAAGTACCAGAGGGGAAACCCTTCTCCCATCTAGGGAGGAGGTCAAGGAAGAAGAAGAATAAGAAGGGGGGCCCTCTCCCCCTTGCTTCCGGTGGCGCCCGAGCATTGCCGGGGGCCATCATCATCACCGCGATCTTCACCAACACCGCCGCCATCTTCACCAACATCTCCATCACCTTCCCCCTTCTATCTACAGCGGTCCACTCTCCCGCAACCCGCTGTACCCTCTACTTGAACATGGTGCTTTATGCTTCATATTATTATCCAATGATGTGTTGTCATCCTATGATGTTTGAGTAGATTTCCATTGTCCTATCGGTGATTGATGAATTTCTATGATTGGTTTGAGTTGCATGTTTTATTATTGGTGCTTTCCTATTGTGCCCTCCGTGTCGTGCAAGCATGAGGGATTCCCGCTGTAGGGTTTGCAATATGTTTATGATTTGCTTATGGTGGGTGGCGTGAGTGACAGAAGCACAGACCCGAGTAAGTAGGTTGTTTGCATATGGGATAAAAGGGGACTTGATGCTTTAATGCTATGGTTGGGTTTTACCTTAATGAATCTTTAGTAGTTGCGGATGCTTGCTAGAGTTCCAATCATAAGTGCATATGATCCAAGTAGAGAAAGTATGTTAGCTTATGCCTCTCCCTCAAATAGAATTGCAATAGTGATTACCGGTCTAGTAATATAGTCAGTTGCCTAGGGACAATTCCACAACTCCTACCACCACCTTTCCACACTCGCTATATTTACTTTAGTTGTGTTTTTATCTAAGCAGCCCCTAGTCTTTATTTACTCGCTCTTTATTATCTTGCAAACCTATCCGTCACACCTACAAAGTATTCCTAGTTTCATACTTGTTCTATGTAAAGCGAACGTCAAGCGTGGGTAGAGTTGTATCGGTGGTCGATAGAACATGATGGAATATTTATTCTACCTTTAGCTCCTCGTTGGGTTCGACGCTCTTACTTATCGAAAACTGTTGTGATCCCGTATACTTGCGGGTTATCAAGACCTTTTTCTGGCGCCGTTGCCGGGGAGTCATAGCGTGGGTGAATATTATTGTGTGTGCTTGTTTGCTTTATCACTAAGTAATTTTTATTTGCTGTTCTTAGTTGTTTTCTATCTTTAGCTATGGGTAGGAAACGCAAAATACCAAAAAAAATTAGTTGGACCTACTGCTCCAATGGTTGAAGAACCACTCAAAATCTATCACACTGCTGAAGCTTATTACTTGGATCATCTTTGATCCCTATGTGCTCATGTTGAAACCCCAACTAGCTTAGTTGAGGGGAAATCTTTAGATGAGCATGCTTGTTATGTGCGACACCGTATATCTGTAAAAGGGAAAGTATTATGGGGTCAAATTCAACGTTTACAATGCTATGCTTGGAATTTATGTTGGGAATATGATTTTACTTGTTGTTCTGAAAACCCTAAAAAACACCTTCCCTACCAATGTGAGTTTATTGATAATGGGACCTTATCTTCGTATGCTAAGGGTGTTTATAGTTACTATGATGTTCAACAAATTGAAAAATTTGTTGCTTTTAAGGGTGCTTTTGAAAGTGCTTCTTTGATTGAAAAGTATGATGCTACTCTTTCCAAATCTGAAAATTTTGCCATACTTGAATATTGCTATGAGAATTATGCTTCTAGTGCCTATGTTAAACAATTTATTGAGGAAGTCTCCGCTGTCCAAGAAGAGACTAATATTTTGCAGGAAGCTATGGAAGAAGAAATTGATGAAACTGTGAGCTCATTGGATGAAAAAGATGATGAGAAGAGCAAAGAATAAAAGGAGGAAGAGCGGATTGATCACCCGTGCCCACCTTCTAATGAGAGTAACTCTTCAACTCATACATTGTATAATTCCCCTTCGTGCTTACCGAAGGATGACTGCTATGATGATTGCTATGATCCCAATGATTCTTTTGAAATATCCCTTTTTGATGATGCTTGCTATGCTATGGCCAAGATGCCAATATGAATGATGCTTATGGAGATGAACTTGCTATAGTTCCTTATGTTAAACATGAAATTGTCGCTATTGCACCTACGCATGATAGTCCTATTATCTTTTTGAATTCTCCAAACTACACTTTATCGGAGAAGTTTGTGCTTATTAAGGATTATATTGATGGGTTGCCTTTTACCGTTGCACATGATAATTTTGATAGATATAATATGCATGTGCTTGCTGCTCCTACTTGCAATTATTATGAGAGAGGAACTATATCTCCACCTCTCTATGTTTCCAATAGGACAGAATTGCAAGAAACTGCTTATACTATGCATTGGCCTTTACTATGTGTGCATGAATTGTTCTCTTATGACATGCCGATGCATAGGAAGAGAGTTAGACTTCATTGTTGCATGATATATGTTACTTTGTGCTCACTATTAAATTACAAATCATTGTTAATTAAAATTGGCTTTGATATACCTTGGGATCCGGGTGGATTCATTACTTGACCACTATATGCCTAGCTTAATGGCTTTAAAGAAAGCGCTGCCAGGGAGACAACCCGGAAGTTTTAGAGATTAATTTATTTCTTTTGAGTGCTTTCATATAGTTTAAAAACAAAAAAATAAAGAGGGGAACCTAAAAACTTTTCAAAAAGGAAAGTGAAAGTGAGAAAGACAAGCATTGTTGAAGTGGGAGCTAGCCTTGAACTTTGTTCATGCTCACGGAAACTTTGTGAATCTTGATTAAAGAAAAATTTCAACAAAAATAGTTATCCCCTTGTACAATTCCATTGTATTATAAGAATAATGTGCCAAGGTTTGCCTTAGGATGTTTACAATGCTTGTTGGTTTATACGGTCCAGGACAGAAACTTTGGCTGTAGTACACGATTTTACATTTTAAACTGGATGACTGTCTTTCTATACAACTTGTTTATTTTTCCTAATTTTTGTAGAATTTTTGGGGTAACAGAAGTATGGTGGATGTTCAGATTGCTACAGACTGTTCTGTTTTGACAGATTCTGTTTTTGATGCATAGTTTGCTTGTTTTGATGAATCTATCAATTTATATCAGTGGATTAAGCCATGAAAAAGTTATATTACAATATACACAATGCAAAAACAAAATATGAATTGGTTTGCTACAGTATTTAGAGTGGTGATTTGCTTTATTATACTAACGGATCTTACCGAGTTTTCTGTTGAAGTTATGTGTGGATGTAGTGTCTAATCGAGGATGTTTCGATGTGAGAAGAAGGACGAGAGGCAAGAGATAAAGCTTGGGGATGCCCGAGGCAGACCAAGTAAATATTCAAGGAGACTCAAGCATCTAAGCTTGGGAATTCTGGGGAGGCATCCCCTCTTTCTTCAACAAGTATCGGTATGTTTTCGAATTCGTTTCGTTCGTGCATTATGTGCAAGTCTTGGAGCGTCTTTTGCAATTAGGTTTTTATTTTTCTTTTATGCACCATGCTGGTATGAGATAGTCCTTGGTTGATTTATAGAATTCTCATTGCACTTCACTTAAATCTTTTGAGTATGGCTTTATAGAATGCTTCATGTACTTCACTTATATCATTTGAAGTTGGATTGCCTGTTTCTCTTTACATAGAAAACCGCCATTTGTAGAATGCTCTTTTTCTTCACTTATATTTGTTAGAGCATGGGCATATCTTTTGTAGAAAGAATTAAACTCTCTTGCTTCACTTATATCTATTTACAGAGATGACAGGAATTGGTCATTCACATGGTTAGTCATAAAATCCTACATAAACTCGTAGATCACTGAATATGATATGTTTGATTCCTTGCAATAGTTTTGTGATATAAAGATGGTGATATTAGAGTCATGCTAGTGGGTGGTTGTGGATTGTAGAGACACTTGTGTTGAGGTTTGTGATTCCCGTAGCATGCACGTATGGTGAACCACTTTGTGATGAAGTTGGAGCACAATTTTATTTATTGATTGTCTTCCTTATGAGTGGCTGTCGGGGACGAGCGATGGTCTTTTCCTACCAATCTATCCCCCTAGGAGCATGCGCGTAGCACTTTGTTTTCAATGGCTTGTAGATGTTTGCAATAAATATATGAGTTCTTTATGACTAATGTTGAGTCCATGGATTATACGCACTCTCACCCTTCCATCATTGCTAGCCTCTTAGGTACCGTGCATTGCCCTTTCTCACCTCGAGAGTCGGTGCAAACTTCACCGGTGCATCCAAACCCTGTGATATGATACGCTCTGTCACACATAAGCCTCCTTATATCTTCCTCAAAACAGCCACCATACCTACCTATCATGGCATTTCCATAGACATTCCGAGATATATTGCCATGCAACTTTCATCATCATCATCATATACATGACTTGAGCATTCATTGTCATATTGCTTTGCATGATCGTAAGATAGCTAGCATGATGTTTTCATGGCTTGTCCGTTTTTTGATGTCATTGCTATGATAGATCATTGCACATCCCGGTACACCGCCGGAGGCATTCATATAGAGTCATATCTTTGTTCTAGATATTGAGTTGTAATATTGAGTTGTAAGTAAATAGAAGTGTGATGATCATCATTATTAGAGCATTGCCCCAGTGAGGAAAGGATGATGGAGACAATGATTCCCCCACAAGTCGGGATGAGACTCCGGACTTTACAAAAAAAAGAGGCCAAAGAAGCCCAAATAATAAAAAAGGCCAAAGAAGCCCGCCAAAAAAAAGGAAATAAAAAAATGAGAGAAAAAGAGAGAAGGGGCAATGTTACTATCCTTTTACCACACTTGTGCTTCAGAGTAGCACCATGTTCTTCATAGAGAGAGCCTCCTATGCTTTCACTTTCATATACTAGTGGGAATTTTCATTATAGAACTTGGCTTGTATATTCTGATGATGGGCTTCCTCAAATGCCCGAGGTCTTCATGAGCAAGCAAGTTGGATGCACACCCACTTAGTTTCAGTTTGAGCTTTCATACACTTATAGCTCTAGTGCATCTTTTGCATGGCAATCCCTACTCACTCACATTGATATCTATTGATGGGCATCTCCATAGCCCGTTGATACGCCTAGTTGATATGAGACCTTATCCCTTTTTGTCTTCTCCACATAACCCCCACCATCATATTCTATTCCACCTATAGTGCTTTTTCCATGGCTCACGCTCATGTATTGCGTGAAAGTTGAAAAAGTTTGAGATTATTAAAGTATGAAACAATTGCTTGGCTTGTCATCGGGGTTGTGCATGATTAAATACTTCGTGTGATGAAGATAGAGCAACAGCCAGACTATATGATTTTGTAGGGATAACTTTCTTTGGCCATGTTGTTTTGAAAAGACATGATTGCTTTATTGGTACGCTCGAAGTATTATTGTTTTTATGTCAAATGATAGACTATTGCTTTGAATCACTCGTGTCTTAATATTCATGCCATGATTAGACATATGATCAAGATTATGCTAGGTAGCATTCCACATCAAAAATTATTATTTTTTTATCATTTACCTACTCGAGGACGAGCAGGAATTAAGCTTGGGGATGCTGATACGTCTCCGTCGTATCTATAATTTTTGATTGTTCCATGCCAATATTATTCAACTTTCATATACTTTTGGCAACTTTTTATACTATTTTTTGGGACTAACATATTGATCTAGTGCCCAGTGCCAGTTCCTGTCAGTTGCATGTTTTTTGTTTCGCAGAAACCCAATATCAAACGGAGTCCAAACGGGATAAAAACGGACGGAGATTTTTTTGGAATATTTATGATTTTCGGGGAGTAAAATCAACGCGAGACGTGTCCGAGGTGGTCACGAGGTAGGGGGCGCGCCCTACCCCCCAGGTGCGCCCCTGACCCTTGTGGTCCACCCGTAAAGCGGTTGATTCTCTTCTTTTGGCGCAAGAAAGATAATTTTATGAGAAAGATCTGGGCGAAAGATTCACCCCAATCGGAGTTACGGATCTCCAGATATAAAGGAAACGGTGAAGGGGTAGAATCAGGGAATGCAGAAACAGAGAGATAGATCCAATCTCGGAGGGGCTCTCGCCCCTCCCAAGCCATGGGAGCCAAGGACCAGAGGTGAAACCCTTCTCCCATCTAGGGAGGAGGTCAAGGAAGAAGAAAAAGAAGGGGGGCCTCTCCCCCTTGCTTCTGGTGGCGCCGGAGCGCTGCCGGGGGCCATCATCATCACCGCGATCTTCACCAACACCGCCGCCATCTTCACCAACATCTCCATCACCTTCCCCCTTCTATCTACAGTGGTCCACTCTCCCGCAACCCGCTGTACCCTCTACTTGAACATGGTGCTTTATGCTTCATATTATTATCCAATGATGTGTTGCCATCCTATGATGTTTGAGTAGATTTCCATTGTCCTATCGGTGATTGATGAATTGCTATGATTGGTTTGAGTTGCATGTTTTATTATTGGTGCTGTCCTATTGTGACCTCCGTGTCGCGCAAGCATGAGGGATTCCCGCTGTAGGGTTTGCAATATGTTTATGATTTGCTTATGGTGGGTGGCATGAGTGATAGAAGCACAGACCCGAGTAAGTAGGTTGTTTGCATATGGGATAAAAGGGGACTTGATGCTTTAATGCTATGGTTGGGTTTTACCTTAAGGAAGCTTTAGTAGTTGCGGATGCTTGCTAGAGTTCCAATCATAAGTGCATATGATCCAAGTAGAGAAAGTATGTTAGCTTATGCCTCTCCCTCAAATAGAATTGCAATAGTGATTACCGGTCTAGTAATATAGTCAGTTGCCTAGGGACAATTCCACAACTCCTACCACCACCTTTCCACACTCGCTATATTTACTTTAGTTGTGTTTTTATCTAAGAAGCCCCTAGTCCTTATTTACTCGCTCTTTATTATCTTGCAAACCTATCCCGTCACACCTACAAAGTATTTCTAGTTTCATACTTGTTCTAGGTAAAGCGAACGTCAAGCGTGCGTAGAGTTGTATCGGTGGTCGATAGAACTTGAGGGAGTATTTATTCTACCTTTAGCTCCTCGTTGGGTTCGACACTCTTACATATTGAAAACTGTTGCGATCCCGTATACTTGCGGGTTATCAGCTGGTCGACTACTCGACAGCCGTCAACATAGCAAACGGCAACAAGCGCGTTGCCGTAAAGTACGTCCCACTTATGCTTCAGGGCACAGCCCGAACATGGCTCAACAGCCTGAAGCCCCGCAGCATCAATAGATGGGTTGATTTCACCGAGGCCTTCATCCGCAACTTCACCAGCACCTACAAGCGGCCTCCCAAACCCCGATAGCTCTCCTTGTGCGTCCAAGGGCCCAGCGAATCAACTCGCGACTACCTCACGTGCTGGGACGAGCTGCGCAACCCCTGCGAAGGCGTGCACGAGGTGTAGGCAATCGAGTACTTCACCGCCGGGTGCCGAGAGGGCACCCTTCTCAAGCATCGACTCCTCTGCGACGAGCCTGCGACGCTTGACGAGCTGCTGATCATCGCTGACAAGCACGCCACGGCTGACTCCTCCATGAAGGAGGAAATCCTAGTGGATGCATCCGGCAAGGTGGCACCTCAGGCCCCTCGGACTCCGGCTGGTGAGACCAGTTGGCGACAGCATCCAAGTGACAACAAGCGGAAGGCCACTCAGCCGGTGTCGTGGAATTAACACGTCAGATGTCCTTAGTGTGAGGACTTAGTCGTGAGGCCAACGCATCTATGTGGTATCTTGAGAGGGGTTGAGTGGGACGAGAGACGCAGGGCGGATCAACAAATAAGACAAAGATTTAGACTGCTTCGGGCCCCGGGAAACATCATCCGGTAACAACCCTACATGTTGTTTGAGGCTAGATCTCATTATCATCACGAAGGAGTCGTCGTAAACCGGCTCTCCTCTAGTTGTGTCTAGCCCTAGAGATTGTTTCTTGTTTGTCCCTCTTTGGGGAGCCCTGCCCCTCCTTATATATGTTGAAGGGGCGGGTTACATGTGGAGTCCAACTCGGACTTTAACTCAAACTATTTTGACTTCCCTTCCTGGGCTACTTAACGTCTGCCAGTTTAACATTGTCTGCCGGTTTAACATTGTCTGCCGGTTTAACATTGTCTGCCGGTTTAACATTTGCCGGTGCTACCATCTGTCTTAACTCTGCCGGTTTAACACTTCCCGGTTTACCGTCTGTCTTAGCCATTTGCCGGTTTAACACCCGTCGGTTTATCGTCTGACTCGGCCATCTGTCTTAACAGTCTGCCGGTTTACCAAGTCCCGGCCGGTTTACGATTCTGGCCGGGTCATACGGCGGGGTATATCCCCGACATTAGCCCCCAGTTTAATTTGGATTTATCTATGTTAAACTGATCCTGATCACCCTTATGTCCTTGTCACTTCCTTTATAGAAAATCTGGTTTAATAGGCCAGCTTCATAATCAATTTGCTGACATTGGTTTGTCACAGAGAAATATTGTGAAGAATAACTTCTTTGACTCAGCTCCTAATGACTTAACAAAAATAATGGTCCTTGAAATCCTCATCTGATCTTCAGCCGGTTTAAGAATGTAGAACTTGCCAGTTTAACACCGGGTCATACTTGTAGTTAACATCCAGCTTGAAAATATACCTCTTTATATGACTTATCACTTGTAGCCCCCAAGTCTTAAGAAGGTAGCATAACAACAGCTTAAGACTTGCTTCAATATAAATATCACAATCTTGAAGAAATCCAGGTTGTTCATCTCAATCACTAGTCATAATTGAGTATTCCCCATATGTAGCCCCCAAGTGTCGGGTCATTTATGCAATAATGAGTAGGGACTTTGTAAATATAATCATGTAGATTTGAGCAATGATGTGTATCCCCCAAGGGCCGGCTCAGTAAGATAATATTGAGCTTGAATTGTTTGACAGGAGCAATTGGTAGCCCCCAAGGGCCAGCTCATTATAATGTGATGAGTCGGGTCTTCAATAAGATGAACAAAGAATGACTTTGCATTAGCCCCCAAGTGTCATGGTGCATGCTTGCAGCGACATGAGACTTGCATATTTGATGTAATCACAACTTAAATAATGTAGCCCCCAAGTGTCGGGTTATAAGCCTGCAGCAACTCAGGACTATTCCTTCAATTGTAGAACAAAAATCATATCCATTGATAATATGATATCCATTGCGCTAAAGCGACTTTAAAAACCTTAATCATAATACTGGTTATTGATAACCATAATAGAAATCCAGCCATGTTGGCTATTTGAATAATATACCCAATGATTTATAAGCGCATAATTCCAATGGCGCAATCCAAATATATGTTGGCGACTTATAGTCCAAAGCCAGGCCGGGTCAATAAACACCGGATTATAAGTGATTATGTACTTGACAACTTGTAGTTGAAAGTCGAGCCGAGTTAATGAACATCGGGTTAATTTGATGACTGAGAAGTCATACCAGGTCAAAGAAACCGGTTCAACATAAAATTTGTCAAAAGAGGAAAATCTTGACAAAGGCAAATAAAATCGTGTAGTCGAGGCTTTTTGAGGGCTGCCAGGCCCAAATTCGAGGCTTTTTGTGGGCTGCCAGGCCGCTGAGTTGAACCATTTAACAAAGCCTTTTAAGATGGACCTCCAACTAACCAATCACCGTTTTAACTTTGACAAGTGCAGGGTCTCAATGAGAGTAACTGTCAAATGTTCGGAGGGCCGTGCCAGGATGACCTGGATAGGAGTGTCTTACTTGATGAAGGCAGGTTAACCCGGGGTTTTAGGTAAATATACCAGGCTTCCAAGCCGTGGGTCGATACCCAGCTACAAGGGTCCATTCAAACTCCTTGGTATTTGACACAAGGAGCCCCCAAGTAACGTGATGAGTTGTGCTCATTGGGTGCCTATGTTTGAGTTGTGCATAGCATCCAGACTCTCTTTGGCCCCTTGGGTGTGAAGCTCCCAAGCTATGTGGTGGCATGATAGCCGGTTTAACAGGCAGTACTCCGCTTTATCAGCTGAAGCCCCCATGTAATCAATAATATGATAAGCCAATAAGGCGGGATACCCATGTTTGAACCGTGCATCATGGCAACAGGTCCTCTTCGGCAACCTTTAATTTTTTTGCAAGAGATAAATTCTTCTTGAACCGGGATTTTGAACCGGATATGGAGAGCGTCAGAGCTTTGCGGGAGATAGATTTCCCCTTGCACCGGATTTTGAACCAGATTTGAGAGTTTCAAAGCTTCGTGATAGATAAATTTCCCTTGAACCGGATTGTGAACTGGATACTTGGAGAGCTTCAACGCTTTATGAGAGAGAGATGTCTCTTGAACCGGAATCTTTTCTGATGACCCGGAACTTCTTCATTGAGTCGGGATTTGTAACTGTCATATAATTTTTAAGCCGAAAATTTTCTAACGGCCTTTAAATTTTCATCAATATAGCAGTAGCCTCCAGGACCGGTTATCTTTCAACATTCTGAGGCACTTGAATTTTGCTGAAACTGGCAAGACTTGCTGCGTCATATCATCGTAGCCCCCGAGTCTTAAGATGACTCAAGGAGTTGTCTTGAGATTCTCCGTGCTTGATCATAGCAAGAAGATATATATCATTGGTGTTGATAAATGTGAATCCACGGAGCGGTTTATAGATGATCCCGTATGAACCGTGTCAGCAACTCGGCCAATGGTTTCTCCCAACTGACTGCTTGAAGTTCAACCGACCTGTAGTGGCAGCGATTTGTGCGCATGTCTATTGAGCCATCCAGTGCAGACAATAGCCGATGATAATTTGCTTCCAATTTGTCGGAAGAAAAACCGGGCTACCCAAGCTTGTGACTTGTTCATACTCAGTAAATAGCTCATGCGGCCAGGTGCGGCCCAGTATGTTGATGTAGACCGGGTCGCGAGAGACGGAGGGAAAAAATAACCGCAACATCAGAGGTGGCTCGAAGAGATGACTCGGCGGCGTCGTTGTAAGCCGGCGCGGACGGGCGAGTCAATCACAGATGCGATAAGCTGTGCAGACGGCCAGTCAATCGCGGGCGCGATCGTAGCGAGTTGGATATAGATCGAACTACACGGGCGGCGGCTTGTGCACTTCCGTCCAACAGCAATCAATGAATCATTGTCCTGCATATAAAAAATGTATAGACAAAGTAACTGTTTTTTATAAAAATAATACTTGCTGATAAAATATACTTAGATAAATATCACCTGGTATTTTTTGTCGGATGATACTAATGGCGCAAACCAAATTCAGATAACCGGGTCCGCCAGATAACCTGCTTTTCTGTTTTGTCTCTTTCTTCGGACGGACTATGCCATCACACACGTAATAACCTCCTGTTTTATCGATCAGGAGATTGCAATTATTCCTCATACGGTAGACGGACACAAGGTTCCTCCTTCAATCAGACCACACTCATCCTGGTTGGGCCCACTTGCCAGTAGTATGTCCTTATCTCCTGCGAAGGCACTTATTTCACCGCTATCTCCATGACAACCAGCCCGGTGAGTTAGCGCTGAAGTCGGGTAAACCGCCCGGCGGTTTAAGAGACTGGCGGCGGGTTGGAGCCTGCGGGCGAGCGGTGAGTCAAGTGGGTCAACGAACCTCATCAAGGGCCAGTCCACAGAAGCAGAGGCTACGGGTGGTTCAATAGCAACGGAGGCAAGGCAACTTTGTCGACGGCGATTTAGAGCGGCGGTAACATGCAGCAAAACCGGCCACGAAGGCAAGGCCACAATAGAAACAACCCTTGTCCACAAACAGAAAACAGAGGCATAAACCAGCCAGGACCGGCATGCAATGTTGGCGCGGCTGCAGGGATGGCACTGACGACGAAGGTGAGCACAGTGGAGATTTGCGAAAAGCGTAGACTGCAGCGGCGGTTTACTGCTATAATGGTGGAGAGGCGGCGAGGGCGACGGTGACTGCGACACGGAGCCAGCATGGCAGCACGAAGGGAAACACAAAAGGGCATCAACCCGCCCCGGCCTCTGTCCCAGTTGCAATTGCCACGGCCGTGGAGTAGGGGCGCTGGCGGTTCGGGCGCGAAGGCAAACCGGTGATGGTGGCGCAGCAACAGAGGCGCGCCGGCGCGGCACAGCTGCGGCCGTGGAGGTGATGACGGGGCGGTGATTTGTGGCTTGAGCCGAATCAGAGGAAAAAGGCGTCGAGGCAGCCGGCTCTTGAGACAGTGCTGCACGCGATAGAGCAGCTTGGTAAGGCTTCGGGCGGCGTTTGGAGGTGGTGGAGAACCGCGACGGGTTGGGCAGATCCATGGCGGCCCGGTGACGATTCAGACAGAGGTGAGGCGCGACTGAATCCGGTGTCGGGTTGGGGAAGCGCGGCTCCGGGTTGGTGATGGCGCGACTGAATCCGGCGTGGGAGGCCAGCGCGAGGGCGGAGGAGAACGGGTGCGCAGTCTGGCACGTTGGTGGTCGAGGGCGGAGCGGACCTCTCATGGTCAAGGGCGGAACGGACCAGAGCCGGCACACGCTGGGAGGTGGCTGGGCAAGGTGATTACGAGCGGGCGATGCGGAGGCAACCCGGCCGCCGACGGAGGCAACCCTGGTGGGGACCCAAAGCCGACCGGTACGGTGATGACGATCGGGCGGCCGAGTCGCGTGATGAATGGCGGTGGTGACGAGGACAGCACGCGCACGTGGAGGAGCTGGGGTCGCGGGCACGCAGCAGAGCCGTGACGTCGCGCCGGCCATAGCCGCTCTGCCACAGTGGACGCGAGACTGATTATTGGTCGTCTAACAGCAGCTCCTTGCATTATTTGACTATAAGCACTAGCAATTGGCCATCTTTGATTTGATGCTTCGAGGTTGTGGCATAGTGACGGCTGCGTTTGGCGACAGTTGAAGCAGCGAGGCGGGTTACAACAAAAGTGAGCCACGGCGAAGTCAGCTTCTTGACACGGCAGGGTCGCATGGCGATTCAGAACGCGGTGACGACAGCGTAATCCGAATCCAAACCTCATCCCAGTCCTCGTCCGGGTCAACAGCTGAAGCGGCGATCTGGTGCAGCGGCGACGGTGGACCGGCGGAAATAGACAGGTCAGGCAGGCAACGGCGGGTTAACACAGCAGATGAACCTTGGCCAAGTCGAATTTCTGGCTGTCAGTAGTCAAGTGGCAGCTCTTGGCGGCGGGTTAAAATCATGGTGGATTGACAGAACGGCACGGCGGGCGGGCCAAAGCTGGTCAGGGCGGCGGCTCTCGAACGGAGGTGGAGCGAGGCGCCCGGGCCATGAAGACAGCCGGTCAACGGTGACCGATTTACCGGCAAGGTCGCAGGTGTAGGGACGGAGGCCGTGACCGATTCTCTCCAGGTGGAAGTGAAGAGCGACGGGGAGGGTCCGCCAGGCGGCGATTTGAACGGAGGCAGAAACGAGTCGGGGTTGCAGCATTAAGTGAGGCCGCAGTGGCCGGAGTGCACGGAGGCGTCAGTGAGGCCGGCGGCTGGGTCATCGTATCTAGTGGCGCTGGCGGCTTGGTGCGTCGGCAGAGGCCGTCACTGCAGAACGGTGCGACGGTTGTGGTCGAATTGCAGCAGCTGAGGTGTTGACTCGACGTAAGGTCAGATGCGTTGGCGGTTCACCCTGTAGGTGAGGCAGCCCAACGACGCCGGATTCAAGTAGAACGTCATCGCAGCGGATAGCTTTGGGCTTGCTTAACTAAAGCCGGTGATTCAACGGCGGGTCAGAAGCATCCCTATGTTTGACTCGGTCTTGATGATGAACCGGTTTGTTTGAGCAGATAAACCAGTTATTGATCTTCTCGGGACTTGATAAACCAGATTCGACAGATCATGCTACCTTGATGACACACAAAGAACATGCCAAACCCTCGTATCCTTCAAATCTCATCGGTTGTAAATCCGGTTTAATGGATATAACTCTGACGTAGACTTTTCCAAGCTGGTTCCATGGTCACTTGCTAACCATATTTCCATTGCCCAATGAGATCATCGCCATAATTAATATACCTTCGAACCGGTTCTTTCTGATCCGACCAATCGCGAATTTCTCGATCCTTTGAAGAGCTCCCTCCAAGAACTCAACACCACTGTGCGCGAGCCCCATGGTGGGCGCCAACTGCCGTGGAATTAACACGTCAGATGTCCTTAGTGTGAGGACTTAGTTGCGAGGCCAACGCATCTATGTGGTAGCTTGAGAGGGATTGAGTGGGACGAGAGACGCAGGGCGGATCAACACATAAGACAAAGATTTAGACAGCTTCGGGCCCCGGGAAACATCATCCGGTAACAACCCTACATGCTGTTTGAGGCTAGATCTCATTATCATCACGAAGGAGTCGCCGTAAACCGGCTCTCCTCTAGTTGTGTCTAGCCCTAGAGATTGTTTCTTGCTTGTCCCTCTTTGGGGAGCCCTGCCCCTCCTTATATATGTTGAAGGGGCGGGTTACATGTGGAGTCCAACTCGGACTTTAACTCAAACTATTTTGACTTCCCTTCCTGGGCTACTTAACGTCTGCCGGTTTAACATTGTCTGCCGGTTTAACATTGCCTGCCGGTTTAACATTGTCTGCCAGTTTAACATTGTCTGCCGGTTTAACATTTGCCGGTGCTACCATCTGTCTTAACTCTGCTGGTTTAACACTTGCCGGTTTACCATCTGTCTTAGCCATCTGCCGGTTTAACACCCGCCGGTTTACCGTCTGACTCAGCCATCTGTCTTAACGGTCTGCCGGTTTACCAAGTCCCGGCCGGTTTACGACTCCGGCCGGGTCATACCGTGGGGTATATCCCCGACAGCCGGCTTCCACCAGCCGGCAAGTGGCGACAATTGAGGATCAGCAGCCGAAAGGGCAGCCGGCACCCAAGCGTCAGAAGGGCGGAAAGTCCAATTGGTTGCCCGCCTTCTCTTATGAACAGACCTTAGATGCACCTTGCAAGTTCCATAGCGGCGCAAAGCCGTCCAACCACACCACTCGGAAGTGTCACTGGCTTGCCAGAATCGCCAACGGAGATGGACTCCTGCCTCCTCCGCCTGCCGGACCGCCGCCTCCTCTGCCCCAGCAGCCGGTGGCCTGGCCAGTCGAAGCCATACAAGACGAGTACCCAGAGGAACACGGAGCTTATGTCATGTTCACCAGCGTGAACGATGACAGACGTAGCAGACGGCAGCAACAACAAGAAGTGCAAGTAGTAGCTCAAATGCTCCAGAATTCATGCATTGGTCTGAGAAGCCTATCAGTTGGAGCAGGGCCGACCACCCAGAAGTGATGTCTTCCCCAGGTTCATACGCCCTGGTCCTAGATGCTATCTTTGCAACAGAGAGGCGGGCAGCATGTTTCTCCAGAGTCTTGATAGATGGTGGCAGCAGCATCAATATCCTGTACCGTGACATGATGGAAAAGTTGGGAATCAAGCAGAAGCAGCTCATCCCCAGTCGGACTGTATTCCATGGCATAGTCCCTGGCCTTTCCTGCTCACCAATCGGCAAGACCCAAATTGATGTTCTCTTCAGAGACAAGAATCACTTCCGCCGTGAGCCAGTTTGGTTTGAAGTGGTGGACCTCGAAAGCCCCTACCATGCACTGCTTGGCCGACCAGCTCTAGCCAAGTTCATGGCAGTCCCCCACTATGCTTACCTCAAGATGAAGATGCCGAGTACCAAGGGGATCTTGACCGTAGTCGGAGACTACAAGAAGTCGGTCGCTTGTGCCGCAGATAGCAGCCGGCTGGCCGAGTCCCTTGTGATTGCAGCTGAGAAGCGACTCCTTGACCGGGTGGTGGCGTTGGCACACAAGAAGCCGGAAATATCACCCATCCCCAAGGAGTCAGAGGATGAGGGCTCGTTCAAGCCGTCCAAGGAAACAAAGAAGATACCCTTGGACTCGGAGCACCCGGAGAGGCACAGAGTCATAGGTGCGAACCTTGGCAGCAAATAGGAAAGCGAGCTCCTCGATTTCCTCCGTGAGAATTGGGAAATCTTCGCATGGTCTCCCAAAGACATGCCGGGTGTTCCGACGGATTTTGCCGAGCACAAGTTACATGTCCGACCTGACGCCAAGCCGGTCAGGCAGCCTTTGCGCCGCCTGTCAAAAGAGAAGAGAAGAGTTGTCGGAGAAGAGATAGCCCGGCTTCTAGCAGCCGGATTCATCATGGAAGTGTTCTTTCCAGAGTGGCTGACCAATCCAGTCTTAGTATTAAAGAAAAATATGCAGTGGCGCATGCATATTGACTATACTAGCCTCAACAAAGCTTGCCCCAAAGATCCTTTTGCCCTACCAAGAATTGACCAAGTGATAGACTCCACAGCTGGATGCGAGCTATTGAGTTTCTTGGATGCATACTCAGGGTACCATCAGATAAAGCTGAACCCGGCTGCCAGGCTGAAGACCGCCTTCATCATGCCATTTGGAGCCTTCTGGTACCTAACCATGATGTTCGGCTTGAGAAACATCGGCGCCATGTTTTAGCGTTGCATGCAGAAGTGTCTCCTCAAGCAACTCGGCAGAAATGCCCATGTCTATGTGGATGATGTGGTGGTGAAGACGGAGAAGCGTGGCACGCTGCTAGAAGATCTCAAGGAAACCTTTGAGAACTTGCGCCGATTTCAGATCAATCTCAACCCGAAGAAAAGTGTCTTTGGAGTACTAGTCGGCCAACTTCTTGGCTTTCTGGTCTCAGAGCGCGGCATAGAGTGCAACCCGGTGAAGATCAAGGCCATTGAGAAGATGGAGGTGCCCACCCGACTGCTGGACGTACAGAAATTCACCGGCTCCTTGGCATCAATTAGCCGTTTCATCAGTCGGCTGGGCGAGAAGGCTCTTCCCATGTACCAGCTTATGAAGAAGACCACTTTTTTCGAGTGGAATGACAAGGCGGACGAAGCTTTTCTCCAACTCAAGAAGATGTTGACAGCCCCGCCTATCTTGGCGGCTCCGACTGAGAAAGAGTCCATGCTCCTCTACATCGCCGCTACCAGTCGGGTTGTCAGCACAGTTATTGTGGTAGAGCGCAAGGAGGAGGGCAGAGCATTCCCGGTCCAGAGACCGGTATATTACTTGAGTGAAGTGTTGTTCGCCTCCAAGCAAAACTACCCACATTATCAGCAGATGTGCTATGGTGTGCACTTTTCCGCCAAGAAGCTGAAGCCTTACTTTCAAGAGCACCCAATAACCATCGTCTGCACGGCTCCGCTTGCCGAGATCATTGGAAGCCGAGATGCTTCTGGCCGAGTGGCCAAGTGGGCTATTGATCTGGTCCCTTACACCATCTACTACCAGCCTTGCACCGCCATCAAGTCACAAGTGCTGGCCGACTTCCTCGTCGACTGGGCTGAGACCCAGTACTTACCGCCAGCACCAGACTCCACCCATTGGCAGATGCATTTTGATGGTTCCAAAATGCGCACCGGTCTGGGAGCCGGCATCGTCCTCACCTCTCCCAAAGGCGACAAGCTCAAATATATGTTGCAAGTCCATTTTGCCGCCTCCAACAATGTAGCAGAATATGAGGCACTCATACACGGACTCCGGCTTGCCAAGGAACTCGGCATTCATCGGATCCTGTGCTATGGTGACTCCGACTTGGTGGTCCAGCAGTCGTCAGGTGACTGGGATGCCAAGGATGCAAATATGGCAAGCTACCGCTTCCTCGTACAGCAGCTCAGTTGATACTTTGACGGGTGTGAGTTTCTCCATGTGCCAAGAAATGATAATGAGCAAGGAGATGCCTTGGCACGGATTGGCTCCACCCGGCAGGCGATACCAGCCAGCGTCGCCTTGTAGTGCCTCCTCAAGCCATCTGTCAAGCCATCTCCGGAGTCTGACTCCATCTTCGTGCCGGCCCCTCCTGAAGCAGTCGGGTCTGACTTGAGGATACAAGAAGCCGGCACGGGGACTCTAGCAGGCGGCCCGAGGACTGCAGCCATCACACCCGGCCCGGGAATTCCAGAACCCGGTTTGGGGACTGCAGTAGTCAGCCCGGGGACTTCTTCAAGGCAGCAGGCGGCAGCCGACTCCAACCCACTGCCTCCCGGCCCAACCGCCCTCATACAAGTTGCTGTCGTAGCAGTCGGGGAGATAGAAGCACCATCATGGGCCCAACCCATCCTCAAATTCCTGGTAAACAAAGAGCTGCCGGCCTACAAAACCCTGGCCTGACCAGTGCAACGGCGGACAGCAGCATACACCATAGTCAACAAAGAGCTGGTTCATCGCAGTGTCACTGGTGTGTACTAGCGCTGCGTGGAGCTGGATCAGGGTTAAGAAATCCTCAGGGACATTCACCAGGGCGAGTGTGGTCACCACGCGGCCTCAAGAGCACTTCTTCCAAAGCTTTCCGCCACGGTTTTTTCTGGACGACTGCTCTAGAAGAGGCCAAAGAATTGGTCCAGAAGTGCCAGGGGTGCCATAGATTTCGCTCTAAGCCACACTTGCCAGCTTCTGCATTCAAGACTATTCCCATTGCTTGGCCCTTTGCTGTTTGGGGTTTGGATGGTGGAACCATTCAAGACATCCCGTGGCGGCATGACTCATCTGCTTGTCGCCGTGGATAAGTTCACCAAGTGGATAGAGGCAAAGCCAATCAAGAAACTAAATGGGCCGAGTGTTGTGACTTTCATCACCGACATCACCACTCGGTACGGCATACCGCATAGCATCATCACCGACAACGGCACAAACTTTGCCAAAGGAGCCTTGGCTCGTTTCTGCGCGATGCAGGGCATCCGACTGGACTTACGTCCATGCCCACCCACAGTCAAACAGCCAGGTTGAGCGAGCAAACGGCTTCATCTTGTCCGGCATCAAGCCCTGACTGGTCGAGCCTCTTGAGCGTTCGGATGGCTACTGGCTTGATGAGCTGCCAGCCGTCCTCTAGAGCCTGCGCACAACTCCGAACAAATTGACCGGCTTCACGCCCTTCTTCCTCGTCTACGGTGTTGAAGCCGTCATCCCGATGGACATAGAGTTCGACTCCCCACGAGTCACCATGTACACCGAGGCGGACGCCAAGGAGGTGCGAGAAGACGGCGTCGACCTGCTGGAGGAGGGTCGGCTGTCCCGAGTCCCTGGATTTATCAAGACTTTGGGCCAGCTTCGCCTTGTTGTGCCCCAAGTTGAAGCTCCACCCTCCGGGGGCCGGCTAGCTCGACGGCCGCCCACCAGAGGGCGGCCAACCACCAGTCGACGGCACCACGAGCGGCCGGCTCCAGCCAGCCGGCCTCTGGTGAGGACGGCGTCAAGCAGGTGGCCACCTCGCGCCCTCAAAGTTTGTGCCCCCATCAAGAGGATGAGATGGGGTGTGGCTACAGTGAAGCCCTCACCCCCGAATCTTGGATTTAGCGTGGCCACAGTGTCCCATACATGCGGAGATCTCCACACGGCGTGGCACTGTTGCCACCTTCCCTTGATGTCACTCTGGGCAGGCGGAGCCCTGTTCCCCATGATGGCCTGTCGGTACGGCCTGCAGCCACTACCGGGCAGTGACACCCCAGAAGACGGCGCACGCCGAACCAATCGGACCAGGGGAGGGCCGGCCTCCAGCAAGTGGCCGTCCCCTCCCTCGAAGCAAGCGCACCATTAGCCTGATGAGACCAGGTGTGGCTACAGTGATATCCCACCACGCGGCGGGATTGTAGCCACATTGAGCTGACCAAGCCCGCATCATTAGCAGCACGGCTACAGTGAGCAGCCACTGACCAGACCCGCCAGCGGCGGGAGCGGCCTGTCGGCTCCGTACCAGACCAGTTGACAGGGCCCGCCAGGCAGCGGGCCCCAGTAGTCGGCGGAGAAGCCGGAGGCCGGAGACGCTGACAACCGGGCCCAGTAGCCGGCCAGATTACCATTGTACCCCTAGGGAGGAGGCCTATATAAAACCCCCAGGGCACCAATGCAAAGGGTTCCCACCCCATTAGACCTAGACACATTCCTAGAGAAGGAGGGAGCTAGCCTTGCCTCCTCCTACCTCTAGCATACAGCTCAAGGAGCAACTTTGTATCACTTGTGCCTTTAGTGATCATGTGGAGACCCCGTAGAGCAGGACTAGGGGTGTTATCTCCTAGGAGAGCCCCGAACCTGGGTAAAGTACGCCGGCGTTCGTGTCTACGCCTCATCCCACTTCCAGGCACCGGGGACGTTCTACTCACTCCCACCATGATAAGCCATCCTTTGGCATATGTCGCACCCAACCCCCAACAAAAGGCAATCAAAAGAACACCCCATGCAACAAATTTGTCACACAACGTTTACCATACGTGCATGCTATGGGACTTCCCAACTTTAACACAAGTATTTCTCAATTTCATAATTACCCAACTAGCATGACTCTAATATTGCCACCTTTATATCTCAAAACAATTATCAAGTATCAAATTTCTCTTAGTATTCAATGCACTTTATATGAAAGTTTTTATTATACCCAACTTGGATGCCCATCATATTAGGACTAATTTTATAACCCAAGCAAATTACCATGTTGTTCTAAAAGACTCTCAAAATAATATAAGTGAAGCATGAGAGATCAATAATTTCCATAAATAAAACCACCACCGTGCTCTAAAAGGATATAAGTGAAGCACTAGAGCAAATGACAAACTACTCCAAAAGATATAAGTGAAGATCAATGAGTAGTCAAATAATTGTGCAACTATGTGAAGACTCTCTAACAGTTAAGAATTTCAGATCTTGGTATTTTATTCAAACAGCAAGCAAAACAAAACAAAATGACAATTCAAGGATAGCACACATCATGTGAAGAAGTAAAAACTTAGGTTCAACCGATAATTGTTGAAGAAGAAAGGTGGGATGCCTACCGGGGCATCCGCAAATTTGGATGCTTGAGACTTCTTGAAATATTATCTTGGGGTGCCTTGGGCATCCCCAAGCTTGAGCTTCTGTGTCTCCATAATTCCTTTTATACCTCGGTTTCCTAAATCTCGAAAGCTTCATCCACACCAAACTCAACAAGAACTCGTGAGGTAAGTTAGTATAAACCAATGGAAAAACCTTATCATTTTCTACTGTAACAAATCATTAAAATTATTATTCAACATTGCATACTAAATGCCTACGCATATTTAATACTCCTATCCTCAAATAGAATCATTAAACAAGCAAACATATGCAAACATAACAGCAATCTGCTAAAACAGTACAGTCTATAAAGAATGCAAGAGTATCAATACTTCCCTAACTCCAAAAATTATGCCAATTTACCACACTGTACAAGAATTGTCAGATCTCAATATGCGAAAAGTTTCAACATTTTATCATTTTCTGACTTTTCTAGGGAATTTTTGCATTAGCGGTAAACTTTCTGTTTTGAAACAGCAACATGTATACTTGCAAAATAAGCATGGTAAAAGCTATCCTTGACATTTTTATTGAAAACATAGATGCAAAACATTATTCTAAATAACATCAAGCAAATACTAACAAAATAAAATGACACTCCAAGCAAAACACATATCATGTGGTGAATAAAAATATAGCTCCAAGTAAAGTTACCGATGAACGAAGACGAAAGAGGGGATGCTATCCGGGGCATCCCCAAGCTTAGGCTCTTGGTTGTCCTTGAATATTACCTTGGGGTGCCTTGGGCATCCCCAAGCTTAGGCTCTTGCCACTCCTTATTCCATAGTCCGTAGAATCTTTACAAAAAACATAAAAACTTCACAACACAAAACTTAACAGAAAACTCGTAAGCTCCGTTAGTATAAGAAAATAAATCACCACTTAGGTACTGTTATGAACTCATTCTAAATTCATATTGGTGTAATATCTACTGTATTTCAACTTCTCTACGGTTCATACCCTCCGATACTACTCATAGATTCATCAAAATAAGCAAACAACACATACAAAACATAATCTGTCAAAAACAGAACAGTCTGTAGTAATCTGTATCAAACGTATACTTCTGGAACTCCAAAAATTCTGAAATAAATTGGTGGGCCTGAGGAATTTATCAGTTAATCATCTGCAAATGAATCAACCTAAAATCACTCTCCAGTAAAAAAATGGCAGCTAATCTCGTGAGCGCTAAAGTTTTTGTTTTTTACAGCAAGATCATAAAGACTTCACCCAAGTCTTCCCAAAGGTTCTACTTGGCACAAACACTACTTAAAACATAAAACCACATCTAAACAGAGGCTAGATGAATTATTTATTACTAAACAGGAACAAAGGGAAAAGAACAAAAGTAAAATTGGGTTGCCTCCCAACAAGCGCTAACGTTTAATGCCCCTAGCTAGGCATGATGATTTCAATGATGCTCACATAAAAGATAAGAATTGAAACATAAAGAGAGCATCATGAAGAATATGACTAGCACCTTTAAGTCTAACCCACTTCCTATGCATAGGGATTTTGTGAGAAAACAACTTATGAGAACAATAATCAACTAGCATAGGAAGGCAAAACAAGCATAACTTCAAAATTTTCAACACATAGAGAGGAAACTTGATATTATTGCAATATGTAGAAGCATATGATCATCTCTCATAACAATTTTCAGTAGCATCATGAATGAATTCAACCATATAACCAGCACCTAAAGCATTCTTTTCATGATCTACTTGCATAGAAATTTTACTACTCTCCACATAAGCAAATTTATTCTCATCAATAGTAGTGGGAGCAAACTCAACAAAATAACTATCATGTGAAGCATAATCCAATTGAAAATTAAAATCATGATGACAAGTTTCATGGTTATCTTTATTATTTATGGCATAGATATCATCATAATAATCATCATAAATAGGAGGCATGCTTTCATCATAACAAATTTGCTCATCAAAACTTGGAGGACAAAAAATATCATCTTCATCAAACATAGCTTCCCCAAGCTTGTGGCTTTGCATATCATTAGCATCATGGATATTCAAGGAATTCATACTAACAACATTGAAATCATGCTCATCATACAAAGATCTAGTACCAAACATTTTAATGCATTCTTCTTCTAGAAATTGAGCACAATTTCCCTTACCATCATTTTCACGAAAGATATTAAAAAGATGAAGCGTATGAGGCAAACTCAATTCCGTTTTTTGTAGTTTTCTTTTATATACTAAACTAGTGATAAAACAAGAAACTAAAAGATTCGATTGCAAGATCTAAATATATACCTTCAAGCACTAACCTCCCCGGCAACGGCGCCAAAAAAGAGCTTGATGTCTACTCCGCAACCTCCTTCTTGTAGACGTTGTTGGGCCTCCAAGTGCAGAGGATTGTAGGACAGTAGCAAATTTCCCTCAAGTGGATGACCTAAGGTTTATCAATCCGTGAGAGGTGTAGTATGAAGATGGTCTCTCTCAAATAACCCTGCAACCAAATAACAAAGAGTCTCTTGTGTGCCCAACACACCCAATACAATGGTAAATTGTATAGGTGCACTAGTTTGGCGAAGAGATCGTGATACAAGTGCAATATGGATGGTAGATATAGGTTTTGTAATCTGAAAATATAAAAACAGCAAGGTAACCAGTAATAAAAGTGAGTGATAACGGTATTGCAATGCTTCGAAACAAGGCCTAGGGTTCATACTTTCACTAGTGCAAGTTCTCTCAACAATAATAACATAATTGGATCATATAACTATCCCTCAGCATGCAACAAAGAGTCACTCCAAAGTCACTAATAGCGGAGAACAAACGAATAGATTATTGTAGGGTACGAAACCACCTCAAAGTTCTTCTTTCTGATTGATCTATTCAAGAGTCAGTAGTAAAATAACACGAAGCTATTCTTTCCGTTCGATCTATCCTAGGGTTCATACTAGAATAACAAATCAACCAAAACCCTAATGTCACCTAGATACTCCAATGTCACCTCAAGTATCTGTGGGTATGATTATACGATATGCATCACACAATCTCAGATTCATCTATTCAAACAACACAAAGAACTTCAAAGAGTGCCCCATAAAGTTTCTACTGGAGAGTCAAGACGAAAACGTGTGCGAACCCCTATGCATAAGTTCACAAAGTAACTGAACCCGCAAGTTGATCACCAAAACATACATCAAGTAGATCACGTGAATATCCCATTGTCACCACAAATAAGCACATGCAAGACATACATCAAGTGTTCTCAAATCTTTAAAGACTCAATCTGATAAGATAACTCTAAAGGAAAAATGCAATCCTTTACAAGAGAGAAGAGGGGGAGAAACATCATAAGATCCAACTATAAGAGCAAAGATTGTGCCATATCAAGAACAAGAGAGAGAGAGAGAGAGAGAGATCAAACACATAGCTACTGGTACATACCCTCAGCCCCGAGGGTGAACTACTCCCTCCTCATCATGGAGAGTGCCGAGATGATGAAGATGGCCACCGGTGAGGGATCCCCCCTCCGGTAGGGTGTCGGAACAGGGTCCCGATTGGTTTTTGGTGGCTACAGAGGCTTGCGGCGGCAGAACTCCCGATCTATTGTGCTCCTGGATGTTTTCGGAGTATATGAATATATATAGGCGAAAGAAGTCGGTCAGGGGAGCCACGAGGGGCCCACGAGGGTGGGGGCGCACCCTGGACCCTCATGGCCACCTTGTTGCTTCCCTGACGTCTACTCCAAGTCTCTTGGATTGTGTTTGTTCCAAAAATAACTCTCCCGAAGGTTTCATTCCGTTTGGACTCCGTTTGATATTCCTTTTCTGCGAAACACTGAAATAGGCAAAAAAACAGCAATTTGTACTAGGCCTCCGGTTAATAGGTTAGTCCCAAAAATAATATAAAAGTGTATAGTAAAGCCCATAAACATCTGAAACGGGTAATATAATAGCATGGAACAATCAAAAATTATAGATGCGTTGGAGACGTATCACTTATTGACTTGCTACTTAAGATCCATTGTTTCCTTCCAGAGTTTACCCGCGTCGGCTAAAGCTTCTTTCACCCATGGATGTTGCATAGCTGTGGGAGAACAAGTAACACTCTTTTTCATATTTTCATAAGAAAGAAATCTAGCATTGGGAGGGATGATCGAATTTGGAATTTCTAAGCTCTGGAGTTCCTCCATCATAAATCTGGCTTGGCGACGAGAGTTAACTTCTTGATCTTCCTCCATGGCATCTATATTTTTCAAGTCGGCCTCCATTTCTTCTTCCGTTGATGGCCCAAAGTGATCGGCATCACTGTCTGCTCTTGGCCACGGTGTCGGGTGAGATACCCGACTCTCTCCGACTGACTCTTGAGAAGACATCTCGCTCTAATCTGAGGCAGAAACGACTCAAAACAAACACAGAGGATTTTGTCGTGGTACGATGGTCAAAACCTTCGGGAGATTATATAATGAATTTTTACCGACCAAAATAAGTATCATGAAAAAAATGGAATCAGGAGGGCACACGAGGTGCCCACGAGGCAGGGGGCGCGCCCAGGGGGTAGGGCGCGCCCTCCACCCTCGTGGATGCCCCGTATCCTTTCCGGACTACCTCTTATTTTCCTATTTTCTTAAATATTCCAAAACAGAGAAAAATTGCTATTGGAACTGTTTTGGAGTCGGTTTACTTACCGTACCACATACCTATTCCTTTTTGGAGTCTGAAACGTTCTGGAAAGTGTCCCTTATGTACTCCTCCCGGGTTACGGTGTCAATAACATTGGTTTCAACATTTATGGGATTACCTGAGACATAATGTTTGATTCTTTGACCGTTCACCACCTTCGGATTTGTGCCTTTGAAGTTGTTGACTTTTATGGCACCGGAACGATAGATCTCCTCGATAACGTAAGGACCTTCCCATTTAGAGAGGAGTTTTCCTGCCAAAAATCTTAAATGAGAGTTGTATAGCAAAACATAATCACCTACATTAAACTCGCGCTTTTGTATCCTTTTGTCATGCCATCTTTTAACTTTTTCTTTAAAAAATTTGGCATTCTCATAGGCCTGGGTTCTCCATTCATCAAGTGAGCGAATGTCAAATAGTCTCTTCTCACCGGCAAGTTTGAAATCATAACTGAGCTCTTTAATATCCCAATATGCCTTATGTTCTAGTTCAAGAGGTAAGTGACATGATTTTCCATAAACCATTTTATACGGAGACATACCTATAGGATTTTTATATGCAGTTTTATAGGCCCATAATGCATCATCAAGTTTCTTGGACCAATTCTTTCTAGATCTATTAACAGTCTTTTGCAGAATTAATTTAAGCTCTCTATTACTCAATTCTACTTGACCACTAGACTGTGGGTGGTACGGAGATGCAATTCTATGATTAACATCATACTTAGCAAGCATTTTACGAAAAGCACCATGAATAAAATGTGAACAACCATCAGCCATTAAGTATCTAGGGACTCCAAACCTCGGAAAAATAACTTCTTTAAGCATCTTAATAGAGGTGTTATGATCAGCACTACTAGTTGGAATAGCTTCTACCCACTTAGTAACGTAATCAATAGCAACTAAAATATGTGTATACCCATTAGAGGAAGGAAACGGTCCCATATAATCGAAGCCCCAAACATCAAATGGTTCAATGACAAGTGAATAGTTCATAGGCATTTCTTGACGTCTACTAATATTACCAATTCTTTGACGTTCATCACAAGACAAGACAAACTTACGGGCATCTTTGAAGAGAGTAGGCCAATAAAAACTGGATTGCAATACCTTATGTGCAGTTCTATCTCCAATGTGGTGTCCTCCATATGCCTCGGAGTGACACTTGCGTAGGATCTGTTCCTATTCATGCTCAGGTACACAACATCTTATAACACCATCTACTCCTTCTTTATAAAGGTGCAGGTCATCCCAGAAGTAATGTCTTAAATCATAGAAGAACTTTTTCTTTTGTTGGTATGTGAAACTAGGTGGTATAAATTTAGCAACAATGTAATTAGCATAATCAGCATGCCATGGAGCAGTACGAGAAGCATTTATGATAACTAATTGTTCATCAGGAAAGCTATCATCAATTGGTAGTGGGTCATCAAGAACATTCTCTAACCTAGACAAGTTGTCTGCAACGGGGTTCTCAGCTCCCTTTCTATCAATAATATGCAAATCAAATTCTTGTAGCAAGAAAACCCATCTAATAAGTCTAGGTTTAGCATCTTTCTTTTCCATAAGGTATTTAATAGCAGCATGATCAGTGTGAACAGTTACTTTGGAATCAACAATATAAGGTCTGAACTTATCACAAGCAAACACAACTGCTAAAAATTCTTTTTCAATAGTAGCATAATTTCTCTGGGCACTGTCTAGAATTTTACTAGCATATTGGATAACATTTAATTTCTTATCAACTCTTTGTCTTAGAACAGCACCTACAACATAATCACTAGCATCACACATGATTTCAAAGGGTAAATTCTATAGGTAGATATGGTGGATGATGACACACAAGTATAGGGGATCTATCGTGGTCCTTTCGGTAAGTAAGAGTGTCGAACCCAACAAGGTGGAGAAGGAAATGACAAGCATTTTCAGTAAGGTATTCTCTACAAGCACTGAAATTATCAGTAACAGATAGTTTTGTGATAAGGTAATTTGTAATGGGTAACAAGTAACAAAAGTAAACAAGGTACAGCAAGGTGGCCCAATCCTTTTTGTAGCAAAGGACAAGCCTGGACAAACTCTTATATGAAAGTGCTCCCGAGGACACATGGGAATTATCGTCAAGCTAGTTTTCATCATGCTCATATGATTCGCATTCGTTACTTTGATAATTTGATATGTGGGTGGACCGGTGCTTGGGTACTGCCCTTCTTGGACAAGCATCCCACTTATGATTAACCCCTCTCGCAAGCATCCGCAACTACGAAAGAAGAATTAAGGTAAACCTAACCATAGCATGAAACATATGGATCCAAATCAGCCCCTTACGAAGCAACGCATAAACTAGGGTTTAAGCTTCTGTCACTCTAGCAACCCATCATCTACTTATTACTTCCCAATGCCTTCCCCTAGGCCCAAATAATGGTGAAGTGTCATGTAGTCGATGTTCACATAACACCACTAGAGGAAAGACAACATACATCTCATCAAAATATCGAATGAATACCAAATTCACATGACTACTTATAACAAGACTTCTCCCATGTCCTCGGGAACAAACGTAACTACTCACAAATCATATTCATGTTCATAATCAGTGGGGTACTAATATGCATAAAGGATCTAAACATATGATCTTCCACCGAATAAACCAACTAGCATCAACTACAAGGAGTAATCAACACTACTAGCAACCCACAGGTACCAATCTGAGGTTTTGAGACAAAGATCGGATACAAGAGATGAACTAGGGTATGAGAGGAGATGGTGCTGGTGAAGATGTTGATGGAGATTGACCCCCTCTCGATGAGAGGATCGATGGTGATGGCGATGGAGATGATTTCCCCCTCACAATGGGATGTTTCCCCGGTAGAACAGCTCCGTTGGAGCCCTAGATTGGTTCTGCCAAGGTTCCGCCTCGAGACGGTGATAACCACAAGTGTAGGGGATCGCAACAGCTTTCGAGGGTAGAGTATTCAACCCAAATTTATTGATTCGACACAAGGGGAGCCAAAGAATATTCTGAAGTATTAGCAGTTGAGTTGTCAATTCAACCACACCAGGATAACTTAGTATCTGCAGCAAAGTATTTAGTAGCAAAGTATTATGATAGTAATGCTAACAGTGGCAAAAGTAAAGATAATAGTTTTGTAGTAATTGTAACAGTAGCAAAGCTCAATATGTGAAAAGCTCAATATGTGAAAAGCTCATCGGCATTGGATCAGTGATGGATAATTATGTCGGATGCGATTCCTCATATAATAGCTATAACATAGGGTGACACCGAACTAGCTCCAATTCATCAATGTAATGTAGGCATGTATTCCGAATATAGTCATACGTGCTTATGGAAAAGAACTTGCATGACATCTTTTGTCCTAGCCTCCCGTGGCAGCGGGGTCCTAGAGGAAACAAAGGGATATTACGGCCTCCTTTTAATAGAGAACCGGAACAAAGCATTAGCACATAGTGAATAGATGAACTCCTCAAACTATGGTCATCACCGAGAAGTATCCCGATTATTGTCACTTCAGAGTTGTCGGATCATAACACATAATAGGTGACTATAGACTTGCAAGATAGGATCAAGAACTCACATATATTCATGAAAACATAATAGGTTCAGATCTGAAATCATGGCACTCGGGCCCTAGTGACAAGCATTAAGCATAGCAAAGTCATAGCAACATCAATCTCAGAACATAGTGGATACTAGGGATCAAACCCTAACAAAACTAACTTGATTACATGGTAAATCTCATCCAACCCATCACCGTCCAGCAAGCCTACGATGGAATTACTCACGCACGGCGATGAGCATCATGAAATTGGTGATGGAGGATGGTTGATGATGACGACGGCGACGAATCCCTCTCTCTGGAGCCCCGAACAGACTCCAGATCAGCCCTCCCGGGAGAGATTAGGGCTTGGCGGCGGCTCCATATCGTAAAACGCGATGAAACTTTCTCTTTGATTTTTTCTCTGCGAAACGGAATATATGGAGTTGGAGTTGAGGTCGGTGGAGCATCAGGGGCCCACGAGACAGGGGGGCGCGCCCAGGGGGGAGGGCGCGCCCCCCACCCTCGTGGATAGGGTGTGGGGCCCCTGGCCTTGATTCTTTCGCCAGTATTTTTTATATTTTCCAAAACTTATCTCCGTGGATTTTTAGGTCATTCCGAGAACTTTTGTATTCTGTACAATAAAAAACATCATGGCAGTTCTGCTGAAAACAACATCAGTAGTTTCATTCAAATCATGCAAATTAGAGTCCAAAACAAGGGCAAAAGTGTTTGGAAAACTAGATACGTTGGAGACGTATCAACTCCCCCAAGCTTAAACCTTTGCTTGACCTCAAGCAATTAAGTTGATAAACTGAAAGTGATAAATAAAAAAATTTACAAACTCTGTTTGCTCTTGTTGTTATAAATATGTAAAGCCAGCATTCAAGTTTTCAGCAAAGATTATGAACTAACCATACTCACAATAACACTTAGGTCTCACATTTACTCATATCAATGGCATAATTAGCTAGCGAGCAATAATAATAAAACTCGAATGACAACACTTACTCAAAACGATCATAATATGATATAACAAAATGGTATCTCGCTAGCCCTTTCTGAGACCGCAAAACATAAATGCAGAGCACCTTTAAAGATCAAGGACTGGCTAAACATTGTAATTCATGGTAAAAGAGATCCAGTCAAGTCATACACAATATAAACTAATAGTGATGAATGCAAATGACAGTGTGCTCTCCAGCGGGTGCTTTTTAATAAGAAGGTGATGACTCAACATAAAAGTAAATAGATAGGCCCTTCGCAGAAGGAAGCAGGATTTGTAGAGGTGCTAGAGCTCGATTTTAAAATAGAGATGAATAACATTTTGAGCGGCATACTTTCACTATCAACGGAACAACTGTGAGATGGTGATATCTTCCATACTACATGCATTATAGGCGGTTCCCAAACAGAATGGTAAAAGTTTATACTCCCCCACCACCAACAAGCATCAATCCATGGCTTGCTCGAAACAACGAGTGCCTCCAACTAACAACAGCCCTGGGGAAGTTTTGTTTAATTATATTGATTTGCTTTGATCTTATTGGATCATGGGACTGGGCATCCTGGTTACCGACCCTTTCTCGTGAATGAGGAGCGGAGTCCACTCCTCTTGAGAATAACCCACCTAGCATGGAAGACATAGACAGCCCTAGTTGAAACATGAGCTGCTCGAGCATACAAAACAGAATTTCATTTGAAGGTTTGGAGTTTGGCACATACAAATTTACTTGGAATGGCAGGTAGATACCGCATATACGAAGGTATGTTGGACTCATATGGAACAACTTTGGGGTTTAAGGAGTTTGGATGCACAAGCAGTATTCCCGCTTAGTACAGGTGAAGGCTAGCAAAAGACTGGGAAGCAACCAACTGAGAGAGCGACAACAGTCATGAACATGCACTAAAATTAATTTACATCGAGTACAAGCATGAGTAGGATATAATCTACCATGAACATAAATATCATGAAGGCTATGTTGATTTGTTTCAACTACATGTGTGAACATGTGCCAAGTCGAGTCACTCAATTCATTCAAAGGAGGATACCATCCCATCATACCACATCATAATCATTTTAATAGCATGTTGGCACGCAAGGTAAACCATTATAACTCATAGCTAATTAAGCATGGCACAAGCAACTATAATCTCTAAAGGTCATTGCAAATATGTTTACTTCATAATAAGCTGAATCAGGAATGATGAACTCATCATATTTACAAAAACAAAAGTGGTTGAGTTCATACCAGCTTTTATCATCTCAATCAGTCCATCATATATCGTCATTATTGCCTTTCACTTGCACGACTGAACGATGTGTATAATAATAATAGTGCATGTGCATTGGACTAAGCTGGAATCTGCAAGCATTCAACTCAAGAGAGAAGACAAAGTAATATGGGCTCTAAGTTAAATAAACAATCATGCATATGAGAGCCACTAAACATTTTCAATATGGTCTTCTACTCTCGGCCCCCAAAGGAAAGAAAAGAAAATAAAACTATTTACACGGGAAAGCTCCCAACAAGCAAGAAGAAGAACGAGAAATCTTTTTGGGTTTTCATTTTAATTTCTACTACAAGCATGGAAATTAAACTAACTAATTTTTTTGGGTTTTCTTAGAGTTTATCAAACACACAAGAAGAAAGCTAGAAAAAGAAAAATAAACTAGCATGGATTACAATGAAAGAGTATGAGCACCGACGACTAGAATAGTGTGTGAAAATGAATGTAAAGTCGGTGAGAAATACGTACTCCCCCAAGCTTAGGCTTTTGGCCTAAGTTGGTCTATTGCCAAGGACTGCGGCTACTCTCCCCGGTGTACTGAGGGGTGTAATCAGGATACTACTAGTTGGCCATCTCCTCCGGATCCCACTGGTAAGATGATGCACGATAAGGGTCCAGTGAAGGTTCCGGCTCAGGCTCAAACTCTGGAGTGGATGGTTGGCCTCGATGAGCGTACACCGCTTCCGGCGTGACCAAATAATTAACTGCAGTCAAATCAAACAACAGAGGTGCAAGCAGAATAATAGTCTCATTGTGTTTCTTATTAAATCTCAAGTTATACATGAGCATCTTATCATCATTATGAACAATAAACTCATGCACTACCATGCTCCTGTAATCTAAAAGGTAAGGAGGCAATATTGTCTCCTGTTTCTCATGGTGCCTAATAGGTATCTCAAAATGTTTAGCAAGACGTGCAGCATAGATACCTCCAAAAATGGGGCTTTTTGTGCGGTACAGGCTTAGCCGTTTGGCAATGACGGCACCCATACTAAAACTATTATCACCAAACAAGGCATGGAGAAGAATAATAATATCAGGAACATTGAAGTTTCCACTATTTCCACGACCAATTAAGAATTTACTAGCAAATAAGGCAAAGTAGTGTAAAACAGGAAAGTGTATGCTAGAGATTCTCGCATCGGAACCCTTCTTTGGATCCCCTACAGTAATGGTGTTAACAAAGCCATTCACATCTTTACGATGTGGTTCATCTAATTTACCCTCAAAGAGTATTTTACATACCGCGCAAAAATTACGTAAATACATTTCTTTGAATTCATCATATAAATGAAATGATACTGAAGGTGGTGACTTCTTAGGATAATAATAAAAGTTTTGCACAAAAGTATTAGTGAGTAAGAGATACTGATCGATCCGGTCATGGAGGAAATCGGTGAGGCCTGCATTCTCCATCAAAGAATAAAAGTCTTCATAAATTTCGTCTTCTCTCAAGAAATCATCACAGGGCCATTCACATGGCCGTACTTCCGCTATGCGAGGAAGATTATACCTGGCCTTTTCCTTCTCTTTAGCTTGTTTTTCCTGGGAGCCTTGGCTAGAAGAGCCCCTCAAAAATCTCCTTATCATTTTCTGAAAATTTCTGAAATTTTAGTAACTTCAAAATAAAAGTGAATAAAACTAAATAAGATTGGTAGCAACTACTCCTACAAGTGCCTAGAGCCTATATCAAGCATTAGAATTACTTGGGACCTCATAAATTTGACATGCAAGCTCAAGAACAGGGTCACCTATGCAACATGCAATGAATAAATCACTAGAACAAAAACTAATTGGACCAATGGAGGAGTCACATACCAAGCAACAATCTCCCAAAGCAGTTTTGTGAATGGAGCTTTGAGCAAGGAGATCGAAAATCGCAGCAAAATGAGCTAGAACTCGTGCTTGAGCTGGATGGGGACTTTTTTGGGAAGAAGATGGAGTGTGTGGGTGAAGGAATAAGTGGAGGGGGGCCACCGTGGGCCCATGAGACAGGGGGCGCGCCCAGGGGGTGTTGGCGTGCCCTCCACCCTCGTGGCCAGGTGCTTGCCCCTCCTGCAGTGTTTTCAGTGCCTAAAATCCTCAAATATTCCATAAAAAATCATACTAAATTTCCAGGGCATTTGGAGCACTTTTATTTTCGGGATATTTTTTTATTGCACGGATAATTCAGAAAATAGACAGATAATACTATTTTTGCTTTATTTAATCTAAATAACAGAAAGTAAAAAGAGAGTACAGAAGGTTGTGCCTTCTAGTTTCATCCATCTCCTGATCATCAAAATGAATCCACTAACAAGGTTGATCAAGTCTTGTTAACAAACTCATTCCAAATAACACGGAACTAGAGAAATTTCGAATAACACTAGGTTACCTCAACGGGGATATGAACATCCCCAACAATAAGAATATCATACTTTTTCTTGACAGTAGGAAGAGGAAATTCAAAACCTCCAATAATGATAGTTGGACTTTTTCCAATAGAATTGATGCTATGAACTTGAGGTTGTTTCCTCGGAAAGTGTATCGTATGCTCATTACCATTAACATGAAAAGTGACATTGCCTTTGTTGCAATCAATAACAGCCCCGTGCAGTATTCAAAAAGGGTCTACCAAGGATAATCGACATACTATCGTCCTCGGGAATATCAAGAATAACAAAGTCCGTTAAGATAGTGACATTTGCAACCACAACAGGCACATCCTCAAAAATACCGATAGGTATAGCAGTTGATTTATCGGCCATTTGCAAAGATATTTTAGTAGGTGTCAACTTATTCAATTCAATTCTACGATATAAAGAGAGTGGCATAACACTAGCACTAGCTCCAAGATCACATAAAGCAGTTTTAACATAATTTCTTTTAATGGAGCATGGTATAGTTGGTACCCCGGGGTCTCCAAGTTTCTTTGGTATTCCACCTTTAAATGTATAATTAGAAAGCATGGTGGAAATTTCAGCTTCCGGTATCTTTCTTTTATTTGTAATGATATCCTTCATGTACTTAGCATAAGGATTTACTTTAAGCATATCAGTTAAGCGCATACGTAAGAAGATAGGTCTAATCATTTCAGCAAAGCGCTCAAAATCCTCATCATCCATTGTCTTGGATGGTTTACGAAGAAAGGGCATGGGTTTCTGAACCCATGGTTCTCTTTCTCTACCGTGCTTCCTAGCAACAAAATATCTCTTATCATAAAGTTGATTCTTTGATTGTGGGTTATCAAGATCAACAGCAGGTTCAATCTCTACTTCATTATTTTTGCTAGGTTGAGCATCAACATGAACATTATCATTAACATTGGCACTAGGTTCATGTTCATCACCTGAATGTGTTTCAGCATCAGAAATAGAAATATCATTGGGATTCTCAGGTGTGTCTACAACAGGTTCACTAGAAGCATGCAAAGTCCTATCGTTTTTCTTTTTCTTCTTTTTAGAAGAACTAGGTGCCTCTAAATTATTTCTCTGAGAATCCTGCTCGATTCTCTTAGGGTGTCCTTCAGGATACAAAGGTTCCTGAGTCATTCTACCAGTTCTAGTAGCCACTCTAATAGCAAAGTCATGTTTGTTATTTAATTCATCAAGCAAATCACTTTGAGCTTTAAGTACTTGCTCAGCTTGAGTAGCAACCATAGAAGCATATTTGCTAATGAGTTTAAGTTCACCTTTAACTCTACCCATATAATCACTCAAGTGTCCTATCTCGAAAGCATTATTCTTTAATTCTCTGCCAATATAAGCATTAAAACTTTCTTGTCTAGCCATAAAGTCATCAAATTCATCTAAGCATGGGCTATGAAATTTAGTAGACGGAATTTCAACTTTTATCATATCTATAGAGAGAATTTACCTTTACTACCTGTGTCGGGTTATCAGGACAATGTGTTTCTTCAACAGGCGGTATATTAAGACCATGTATTTCTTTAATAGGTGGTAAATTCTTAACATCTTCAGCTTTAATACCTTTTTCTTTCATTGATTTCTTTGTCTCTTGCATATCTTCAGGATTGAGAAATAGAACACCCCTCTTCTTCGGAGTTGGTTTAGGAATAGGCTCAGGAGTTGGCTCAATTGGCTCAGGGATTGCCTCAGGAATTGGCTCAGGAGGAGTCCAATTATTTTCATTAGTCAACATATTATTCAATAGTAATTTAGCTTGGTCGACTGTTCTTTCCCTGAAAACACAACCAGCACAACTATCCAAGTAGTCCTTGGAAGCATCGGTTAGTCCATTATAAAAGATATCAAGTATTTCATTTTTCTTAAGAGGATGATCAGGCAAAGCATTAAGCAACCGGAGAAGCCTCCCCCAAGCTTGTGGGAGACTCTCTTCTTTGATTTGCACAAAATTGTATATTTCCCGCAGGGCAGCTTGTTTCTTATGAGCAGGGAAATATTTAGCAGAGAAGTAATAAATCATATCCTGGGACTACGCACACAACCAGGATCAAGAGAATTAAACCAAGTCCTAGCATCACCCTTTAATGAGAATGGAAATATCTTAAGGATATAATAATAGCGAGACTTCTCATCATTAGTAAATAGGGTGGCTATATCATTTAACTTGGTAAGATGTGCCACAACACTTTCGGATTCAAGGCCATAAAAAGGATCAGATTCAACCAAAGTAATTATCTTAGGATCAACGGAGAATTCATAATCCTTACAGTAACACAGATAGGTGAAGTAGCAAAAGCGGGGTCAGGTTTCATTCTAGCATTAAGAGACTGCTACTTCCATTTAGCTAATAACTTCTTGAGATCATATCTATCTTTGCAAGCAAAAATAGCTCTAGCAGCTTCCTCATTCATAACATAACCCTCAGGAACAACAGGTAATTCATAATCAGGGGGAGAACTTTCATCATCACTATCATCAATAATAGCATCTTCAATAATTTCAATCTCTCTAACCCTAGCAAGTTGTTCATCAACAAATTCACCTAATGGCACAGTAGTATCATGCACAGAAGTAGTTTCATCATAAGTATCATGCATAGCAGAAGTGGCATCATCAATAACATGCGACGTATCAAAGTTCAAAGCAGTAGCAGGTTTAGGTGTCACAAGCTTACTAATAACAGAAGGAGAATCTAGTGCAGAGCTAGATGGCAGTTCCTTACCTCCCCTCGTGGTTGAGGGCAAAATCTTAGTTCTTTCGTCTTTCAAGTTCCTCATAGTGATCAGCAGATATAAATCCCAAGTGACTCAAAGAATAGAGCTATGCTCCCCGGCAACGGCGCCAGAAATTAGTCTTGATAACCCAAAAGTATAGGGGATCGCAACAGCTTTCGAGGATAGAGTATTCAACCCAAATTTATTGATTCGACACAAGGGGAGCCAAAGAATATTCTTATGTATTAGCAGTTGAGTTGTCAATTCAACAACACCTGGATAACTTAGTATCTGCAGCAAAGTATTTAGTAGCAAAGTAGTATGATAGTAATGGTAACAGTGGCAAAAGTAAAGATAATAGTTTTGTAGTAATTGTAATAGTAGCAACGGAAAAGTAAATAAGCAAAGCTCAATATGTGAAAAGCTCATAGGCATTGGATCAGTGATAGATAATTATGTCAGATGCGATTCCTCATGTAATAGTTATAACATAGGCTGGCACCAAACTAGCTCCAATTCATCAATGTAATGTCGGCATGTATTCCGAATATAGTCATACGTGCTTATGGAAAAGAACTTGCAAGACATCTTTTGTCCTACCCTCCCGTGGCAGCGGGGTCCTAGCGGAAACTAAGGGATATTAAGGCCTCCTTTTAATAGAGAACCGGAACAAAGCATTAGCACATAGTGAATAGATGAACTCCTCAAACTATGGTCATCACCGAGAAGTATCCCGATTATTGTCACTTCGGGGTTGTCGGATCATAACACATAATAGGTGACTATAGACTTGCAAGATAGGATCAGGAACTCACATATATTCATGAAAACATAATAGGTTCAGATCTAAAATCATGGCACTCGGGCCCTAGTGACAAGCATTAAGCATAGCAAAGTCATAGCAACATCAATCTCAGAACATAGTGGATACTAGGGCTCAAACCCTAACAAAACTAACTTGATTACATGGTAAATCTCATCCAACCCGTCACCGTCTAGGAAGCCTACGATGGGATTACTCACGCACGGCAGTGAGCATTATGAAATTGGTGATGGAGGATGGTTGATGATAACGACGGCGACGAATCCCCCTCTCCGGAGCCCCGAACGGACTCCAGATCAGCCCTCCCGAGAGAGATTAGGGCTTGGCGGCGGCTCCTTATCATAAAACGCGATGAAACTTTCTCTCTGATTTTTTCTCCGTGAAACGGAATATATGGAGTTGGAGTTAAGGTCGGTAGAGCATCAGGGGGCCCATAAGACAGGGGGGCGCGCCTAGGGGGGAGGGCGCGCCCCCACCCTCGTGGACATGGTGTGGGCCCTCTGGCCTTGATTCTTTTGCCAGTATTTTTTATATTTTCCCAAACTTATCTCTGTGGATTTTCAAGTCATTCCGAGAACTTTTGCTTTCTGCACAATAAATAACATCATGGTAGTTCTACTGAAAATAGCGTCAGTCTGGGTTAGTTTCATTCAAATCATGCAAGTGAGAGTCCAAAACAAGGGCAAAAGTGTTTGGAAAAGTAGATATGTTGGAGACGTATCAGACGGCGGCGCTTCGTCTCGAAAGCTTCCTTATGATTTTTTCCAGGGCCAAAGACACCTTATACCAGAAGATGGGCATGGGGGGCTTCCAGGTGGCCCACGAGGCAAGGGCGTGCCCAGGGGGGTAGGGCGTCCCCCCCCCATCCTCATGGATAGTGGGTGGCCCCCCTCTGGTGCTTTCTTCGTCCAATATTTTTAATATATTCTAAAACTGACTTTCGTGGAGTTTGAGGACTTTTGGAGTTGTGCAGAATAGGTCTCTAATATTTGCTCCTTTTCCAGCCTAGAATTCCAGCTGTCGGCATTCTCCCTCTTCATGTAAACCTTGTAAAATAAGAGAAAGGCATAAGTATTGTGACATAATGTATAGTAACAGCCCATATTGCAATAAATATCGATATAAAAGCATGATAAAAATGGACGTATCAGTGGACACTCACAGCAAGAAACTGGTTTTAAGGGTTCTTGGATGCACAAGTAGTATCTCTACTTACTACGAATTTTTGGCTAGCAAAAGATCCTAGGCAAACACCACATGTTGGAGGATCTATGACAATATAACTTCTATGCAAATATACACAACCATAACTCATTACGTTGTTTTCCTTGTCCAACTTCAACTAATTTGCTCAAGTTTGAAAATAATTAATGGGTATTCACAATCATAGAATATTTCCAAGATAATGCATTTGCATGTGAAAGTTCTCTTCCTTATATTAACCATTCATGAATTGCTTGTATGACCAATATTGTGATTGTCAAGCTTCAAAAGATTTCACTTTCTAAACCCAATATGAAGCCACTACTAGGCATGATATTAACATATAATTTCAACTTCATGATATTCAGTTCATTCAACAATTTTCTCATAGGATATAAGTGAAGCACAAGAGTAAATGACAAGCTACTCCAAAAAATATAAGTGAAGATCAAGCGAGTAGTTAAGTAAATAGGTAGCTAATTGTGGACTTTCTCTTATTTAAAAACTTTCAGATCTAAGTATTTTATTAAAATAGCAAGCAAAACAGAATAAAATGGCATTCCATCTAAAGAAGCAAAAACTTAGGCTCAACCGATACTAACCGATAATTGTTGAACAAGAAAGGTAGGATGCCTACCGGGGCATCCCCAAGCTTAGATGCTTGAGACTTATTGGAATATTATCTTGGGATGCCTTGGGAATCCCCAAGCTTGAGCTTTTGTGTCTCCTTAATTCCTTTTATATCACAGTTTCCCTAAATCTTAAAAACTTCATCCACACAAAACTCAACAAGAACTTGTGAGATAAGTTAGTATAAATCAATGCAATAACCTTATCATTCTCTACAGTAGCAAATCACTAAAATTATTATTCAACATTGCACACTAAATGCCTCTGCATATTTAATACTCATGTCCTTAAATAGAATCATTGAACTAGCAAACATATGCAAACAATGCAATCATAACAGCAATCTGTCTAAACAGAACAGCCTATAAAGAGTGTAATATTCATCATACTTACCTAACTCCAAAAATTCTAAAAAATTACCACACTGTAGAAAATTTATTATAGCTTACCATGCAAAAAGTTTCAACATTTTATCACATTCTTACTTTTCTAGAGAATTTTTGCAACAACAACAAACTTTCTGTTTTGAAACAGCCACAAGTAGACTCGCAAAATAAGCATGGCAAAGGCTATACTTGACATTTTTATTGAAGTAAAAGATGCAGAACATTATTATCGATAACAGCAAGCAAATCCTAACAAAAGAAAATGACGCACCAAGCAAAACACATATCATGTGACGAATAAAAATATAGCCTCAAGTAAGGTTACCGATAATGTTGGAGACGAAAGAGGGGATGCCTTCCGGGGCATCCCCAAGCTTAGTTGCTTGGATATTCCTTGAATATTACCTTGGAAGTGCCTTGGGAATCCCCAATCTTAGGGTCTAGTCACTCCTCATTCTCCTCATATCGATATCTCACCCAAAACTTGAAAACTTCAATCACACAAAACTTAACGGAACTTCATGAGATAGGTTAGTATGATAAAGAGCAAACCATTCACTTTGGTACTGTCAAAGACAAGATTCATAATTGTTCTCACACAATGCCTACTATATCCTATCATTTCCACAATTTATACTGAGCAATATAAGCCATAGAAACTAGGAAACAAGCAAACTATGCATTGAAAACAGAATATGTCAAGAACAGAACAGTCTGAAATAATATGTACTAGTAAAACGCCCGTGCGTTGCTACGGGCCACAACACATAAGAACGAATTTGTCTTCATAAAATTTATCCATATGGACTACCTTAACTACATCCTATATATGAAGGAGACAATAATCCTTGATGCACTTACGAGAGTTTTAGAAAATCTCATTTTAACTAATCTTTCTCCCCCTGGTTTCCAGCTGGGGTTGGCCCCATCCTTTCCTGATCTTAAATCATCTTGGTCCATAGTAGATAGTCCATTAAACCCGTAAAAGAACTTCCCGTAGATGTAGCATTACTCTCGAGGAGAAATATGGTTATCCAGACTATCCGAGTGTTATCACCAACACATGGTCTCAACCCAAAAAAACCACCACAAGACGCACTCTCTTTTTTCTGCCGGACCCTCCCCTTACTACTCGTTTTCCTGCCATAGCGAGACATCTTTTTATTTGTTGAAACCCTCACCTTCAGAAACATGTCTAACATGTAACATTAGGATCATCATGCATGTCATGTGACCTTTTTTATGGTAGATAACTTTTCTTCTTCCTACTATCTCTGCCATTGAAGCCCCCTTCTCCAATAAAAAATAATATATTTTTAATAGAATGATAAACATATTGCGCCATAAAGCAAATGCAATCAGTGCATGTCATGTGACCTTGTCATCTTTTTATGCAGTGGCGAAGCCACGTTGAGAGGAGTGTGGTTAATTGACCACACAGGTTTTTGGCAAATCCTTTGTAAACAAGTACAAATCATGTAACTTTTTTTTATAAATTTGATGAAAACATATGTATTTGACATCACACATTTAAAATGACATCACAGACTTCTGATCCTGGCACCACCACTGCTTTTATGGTAGATAACTTTTCTTCTACTCACTATCTCTGCCTTGGAACCCCCTTCTCTAATAAAAAATAATACATTTTTTGTAGCAGGATAAACGTATTGCGCCATGAAGCAAGTGCAATCAGTTCATGCATACCGATATGTTCTCTATAGCAAAAATTTACTGGATTTTTTTTGTTGCAAAATCCATCATATCTCCACATCTCGACTCAATTTTTTTAGATTCATCTTGAATAATATTACAACCACTACTATGGCATCTGGTCCTTTTTGAATCCTTGTCGATAGTATTCCTTGTAGAATACTATTTTCATTACCAAACGTCAATAATTTCTCACAGTCCAAGAGTGTCAGCTCCTTACTAACATGTACTCCCTCCGTTCCTAAATATAAGTCTTTTTAGAGATTCCACCGTGGACTACATATGGAGCAAAATGAGTGAATCTACACTCTAAAATATGTCTATATACATCCGTATGTAGTTTGTAGTGGAATCTCTAAAAAGACTTACATTTAGGAACGGAGGGAGTAGTACTTTACATGTATTAAAATTTAAAAGGGATAGGAGTTTCTTTGCTTTACATAGCCTAGAAACATAATGACTATAAAATACTAATAAATCTAATGGTTCCAATAAATAGAAATTCAGCGATAGGAGTTTCTACATCTTGGACGGTGGTACCATCCATATAATTCATCTGAGCAGTACCTAGTGACTTGTTTCACAATCAAGTAGTTCTGGAAGCCCCTTAAAGCAACAGCAAAGATATTTCATAGATCACCAACTTATAGTTTGTGAACCGTAGCACTATAGAAGTAACTCACCATACTCTCTCTACTCCCGGCGAAAATCAATCCTTGTTCCCTCCCCATGGAGCATGGAACATATACATCAGCAGTTCATGTTCACTTCTTAAATGGTCATTCAGATAAGCATGTAGCCTGCTGCAAAAATATAGTAAATCCTGTCCAAAGCAACAATCTTTAAGATACAACCATATCTAGTTCAAATGCAATAAAAAAATTAGTGCTTCTGTTTCCAACAACAAATGTTAACATCTCTGGCTATGTTACTTTGAATCGAGATATCTGCTACGAGTTCATGAAATATATTTGGCAGTTAATGGCCCATCCAAGTTAAGTACATGTATAGACATGAACAAAGCAATGTAAAGGCCATACAGTGATAATCATAAATCTTCGGCATATCACCTTGATAAAGTATTAGTATAAAACTATAAATACTCTAAAGGAACGTCGTTTACTCAATGATAAGAAACTCAATTTCTATTAATAACTTAACTGGCAATATAACTTGTTCATAGGCAATAAAACTTATCATGGAAATTAGCACAAGCTATGTAGTCTGTTGCCTGTGTGCTCTCCTATATAAGTACTTGGTAAATGCACAAGCAGCACATTTACCTACTCATCATGTGAAACTCTGCAGGAAGCTTCACAAATGCACTCACCTTTCTGAAAAGCATAGTAGACACCACGACCCTTTACAGCTACCTGCTCATCATGCAAAAATCTAAAGGAATCTCCCTGACTGCATAGGATTTCTCAAAGCATAGTAGACACCACGGGATTCCCCCTTATTTCCTGGACCATGGTGTCTGTCATGCTCCCATTTTGGGTCATCCTTCTTAGAACCCCCAACCAGTGTTCGCATTTATCTGAACCGGTTCTCTGAAATATAACCATGAACACAAAAATTAGTCAGCAATCATGATGGTTAAGTGGAAGTACTTAAGAAGGTTAGTAGTAAACTATATGGCCTAGTGATGATATAACCACGGTAGCTTAAGAAACATGACTGAAGCCACATCACTTGTGTCATTATCCAGCCAATATTCACCTTTTTAAATTGTAGATTGAAGCCAATGTGAACATACTGAGATACAAAGCATGAAGCTTCTAAATTCCGTACCTATACATCAATACAGAGCATGGGAGTGCATGAAGCTTTTAAACTTCAAAACCTATACATCAATGCAAAGCATGGGAGCAAACATATTCTTGTTTTTCTGTGATCTATGCTTCTGCCCGCTAACTCCTTCATCCTACTTGTTGCTTCCTTGAGCCTCTCATTTCTATGGAATTTAAGTAGTGGGTTTAATTTAGAACAATCAGTATCTACAGAAAAATATAATAAGGGAAATTTCAATAGCTTTGGGAGCAATTTATTAAATACATTGCAAATCTCAACTTTGATATCAATCTTAATTTTCTTTGAAGAAATTGTGTACAGCTAGGTTATCATAGAAGGATATCACCTAATGCCGAGCTATGCTCCACATGGACATCAGGCAATCGTAGCACTGGCCACGGTCCTCCAGCCACACGATAGTCCACCAGAGAAATCCTCCCCGTGGTCTGAGCAGGTTCAGATTTACCTTTGGCATTAAAAACAACACACACACACACACACACACACACACACACACACACAATATTAGTATAATGCAAGTGCTTTATACATACACATAGGCTTCATTTCTGATCCAAATTATGGAATATGAGCAGATGTAAAGCCCATAGAAGTCCACTACAGTACACTTCATGTGGAATTCAAGTTGTTAAATTAAATAACTACATGCACCAAGATAACAACATGTGTTTTTGTATATTAGTTCAGTTCATAAAATCTAGCAAAGGTGTATGCTCACTCATTTCTCTTTGGTTCCATTCCTCTGTTCTTCCTTGGTGCAAAACATGAACTATTAACCACGTGAATCTTTTTACGCCTATAATTGGCCCTTCTAAATGTTTTCTTGCCCTTGTTCTTCCACTTCTGGTATTACTACAGATGTCTGGGCTTCCAATATTTCCCTTACCTTATGCATCCTACGGCTTAATGGAGTGTCATTCAGTTTTTGGAATGCTCAAACGGAAATATAAATTATCTAGTAAGTTATTTAGTAATTTAAGTAAATCATATAAGTTCAATTTTCTTATTTTCTTAGACTGAAGATACTTGTGATATGTTATGAGTGGAATCTATGAGAGAAAAAAAGCAGTTGTATTCTTGAAAAGAACTGATTTCATGCGCTCGAACGTTTCGTCGGAACCCAACGTTGGAAAGGCTCGAATCTGTTTTTAGAACATGGCTCTGCTATTGTATAACTACAAACCATGGAAAGGCTCGAATCTGTTTTTAGAACATGGCTCTGCTATTGTATAACTACCTATGAACTCACAAATCTTGAAGGTCATTCACTATATGCAATGAATACACAATGTTTTATTGATTGGTGACAATAAGTACAAAAAACAATAAGCCTCATGTGGATAGAAAAGGATGACAGGCTTGCTACCGAGAACATACCGATTACAGAAAAAGGATGTCAGGCTTGCTTCTAGTTCTTGAGTTTTTGGTCAGATATCAGCTCATCAACCAAAATTCTTCAATGCAGGCTCAATAACCTCATTTTAGTTCCTTCTTTGTCAACTATTTCATCAATGCAGGCTCAATAACCGTCCAGACCTAAACCCGTTATCAAAATACTCAGGATATTAGCTACCGATGAGCATTCACAAGCGAGATATCTAAAACATTTAATAAATCTCAGGAGGTGAACACTTACTTGGAAATACTTTGGAAGAGTGTTGTATTTACAAGACCTCTTGAAATGCCAGTAGGATCATTACATGCCGCAGATTGAAAGTGTGTTATATCGACTAGAGGGGGGTGAATAGGCGATTTTTATGAATTCTTCACTGAGGAATTTGCCGGTGAGGAAATTCCTTAGCGAAGAACTACTTGCAGCGGAATAAGTACTCAGAAGTAAGCATGACAGAATACACACATAGTAATCATGATGAAATGAAGACAAACACAGAGTACAGAAAGCGTAAACACAGGATAACACAAGATGAAGACAAACAGACTGAAGAAATTGAACTGAGGAAAATTGAGAAAGTCTTCAGTCAAAGTCTTCAAACACAGATATGAACAATCACTCAACACAGTAATGAGGAAATGAAAGAGTTGAGGAAATAGAACCAGTAGGGTTGGTGAAGACAATGATTTGGTAGACCAGTTCCAACTGATGTCTCAGTTGTACGTCTGGTTGGAGCGGCTGAGTATTTAAACTCGAGGACACACAGCCCCGGACACCCAGTCGCTGAGCACGTAGCTCAGGACACCAAGTCCTCAACATATTCTCCTTGAACTAAGGTCACACAGACCTCGTCCAATCACTCGTGGTAAGTCTTCAGGTGACTTCCAAACCTTCACAGACTTCGGTCACTCGGCGATCCACAATTCCTCTTGGATGCTCTAGACCATGATGCCTAATCATTTGGAAGAAGCACATTCTTCAAAGGTAACAAGCATCGGATCCACGCAGGATCAATCTCTTCAGTGATGCTCAATCACTTTGGGTTTGTAGGTGTTTGGGTTTGGGATTTTCCTCACTCGATGATTTTCGCTCAAAGTCCTCGGAGGATGGGTTGCTCTCAAATGACAAGTGTCAGTTTCTCTCGGAGCAGCCAACCAGCTAGTGGTTGTAGGGGGCGGTATAGCCTAGGGAGCAGCCCGACATGATAAGACATAAATGCCCTTCAATGATATGACCGTTAGGTGGATAAGATATTTTGGGACAGCTGGCGCGCAGCACAGCAACGGTCGGAAATTTGACTCTCAAATTCCTCAGGGCTATCATGTTCCTCACTGTGTAGGCAATCCGCACTGGCGAATTCCTAACTCCTCAGTCAGAACAAATTCCTCAGCGACCAGAAGAACTTCGTCTCTGTCACTGAAGAAATTGACTGAACTGTATGAGATTTCCAATGGCTTCACTCGAAGGGATTGGTAGGTGTAGGATTTTGAGTTGAGCATCACATGGAAATTTTTCCTTAGTATTTCCTCGACCCCCTTTAACAGTACGGTGTTTCCTATGACTCAAGAAAGAGAAAAACAAAACTATGAAAACGAAAGTCTTCAAGCTTCATATTCCTTGCATGAATATCAAGTCTTCACGGACACACCAATTTCTTCACTGTCAAAGTCTTCATGAAAGTCTTCAGGAATACCAAAATCTTCAGTCAAATTTATTCATTTTTAGGGGTCGACTTTCGCTGTAAATATCAAACTCCTCATAGACTTATAGACCTGTGTACACTCATAAACACATTAGTCCCTTAACCTATAAGTCTTCAATACACCAAAATCACTAAGGGGCACTAGATGCACTTACAATCTCCCCCTTTTTGGTGATTGATGACAATATAGGTTAAGTTTTCAACGGGGATAAACATATGAAGTGTAAGTACTGATATTGAGGAATTTGATTGCAAGATATAGAAAAACTCCCCCTGAAGATGTGCATAGTGAGGAATTTGCTTTTGAAGCATTGCACACTTGAAGAGTTGAATCATGGAGATCTCCCCCTATATCTTGTAATTCATACATGCATTTGATATATAATATGAAGAATTTGAAATGCATGATGAAATATGGTGCCTGAAGAGATTCAGCATGCGAGCAATAATTTTAGCGAGGAACAAGCATGCAGAATAACGCATCAAAAGTGTCAGAGCACAGTGCATCAAAAGTATCAGAGCACCATCGGGTTTAAGATTACAACTTGATCCAATAAAAGTTTCAGAAGAGCGAGAGTTGTAACTTAGCAAAAGAAGCCCATATAATAGACCCGCTTGAAGACTAACTCAGATTTCTCCCCCTTTGTCATCGAATGGCCAAAAGGATCAAAACTGAGGACTAACGCCCCTGAAGAATATCAAGTTGATGGAGGAGCGCCAGCGTTGTCGGGGTCGGTTGTCGTAGTAGGGCCTGCCGCAGTGTCGTCCAAGTGTTCATTTTCATCAGTGTCGCGCGATGAAGAATGGGAGCTGGCCACCAAGGAAGGAACATTGACCTTCTTGAATTTCTTTGGTGGAGGTGCAGACCAGTCAAATTCTTCCTTGAGACCCATGCTCTTCAGATCTTCTGCGCTGTAGATATGAGATAGAACAGCCCAGGTACGGTTGAAGGTTTCATGGAGGTAGTATTGGTTTTTCTTCACTGCATTGTGTGTTGAGGTCATGTTGTAAAGAATTGAACCAAACTGACGCTTGACCCATTTATGATTGCGATCAACTTTCGGATGAAGACTGAGGAGTAACTCACGATCAGTCATCACCCTGGGTGCTGTGGCTTGAGGAATTTGCTTGGCAGAGGTGTTGGCGGCAGAGTCATGTGTGGCAGAGTCATCATTGGTGGAGTAGGATGCAGCCTTGCGAAATTGACCATCCAATGGACGAATGCCTTCATCTATCACAGCAGTTGCCTTGCCTTTGTCATCAGCTGAGGAAAATGTCCGTTTGAGGACTTCAATTGGGGGCAAGTAGTTGCCGTGGTTCAGAGTATCAGCCTTGTAATTGAGTGAAGACCTTGTCCTAATGAACCTCATAATCCATGGTGCATAAGGCTTCAGCTCAAAAAGTGACATAGCAATATTTGCCAGAGTCCTCATGAAGAAATCATGGAAGTTGACGGGAACGCCATGAATGATATTGAAAAGCATATTCTTCATGATGCCAACGACTTCTTCATCAGTTGAGTCATGGCCTTTGATAGGACTCATTGTCTTCGTCAGAATGCGATAGACAGTCCGAGGCACATACATTAATTCATTAATGAGGAATTTGGTTCGTGGGGCCTACCTTGGCTTCAAAGGCTTCATCAGCACTTGCATTTAATGATTTGTAAGCTCAGGTTCATTGTAGACGCAACGGGCACCATCAAGGGGAGGACTGAGTGGGAGGGCACGAAGCAATTCAGTTGCTGGTGCCTTGTAGTGAGTATTTTCTGACATCCAGTCTAGCACCCAGGTGTTCACATCTTCAGAATTTCCTGTGATGTGCAACATTGCAAAGAGTTGAAGAATGAGTTCTTCATTCCAATCACAGATGTCAGTGCAGAAATTCAGCAATCCAGCATCATGAAGAACACTGAGGACTGGCTCGAAGCACGGCAGAGATTCCATGTCCACGTGAGGAATGTGTGCATGATCGAAGACTTTGTCTTTGTCGAATAGCACAAAGGAATAAAAGTTGACTTGACTAGCAGTCCAGAAACGCCTCTTCCTTATACGAGCAGAATCATAGGGATTGTAGTCAGTGAAGAACACATGCTCGTTGAAGAAATCTGCAGCCTTAAACTTTTGCTTCTTTGAGAATGGATCCTTTGGCTTGGGCATAGGAGTGTCCCTGAGTTGCATCACAACCTCAGGAATCGCAATCTCCGGTTCTTCAGGCTGAGGAATTTCTGGTTCCTCTTCAGTGGCAGTCTGCATGTTCAAAGTATCAGCAACAGCAGTTTCTTCAGCACTAGTGGCTGGAATTTCTTCATGCACAGACGAGGTGGGATGAGTTTCTTCAGAGCCTATTTGAACGGTTGGTGCAGGGGACTGAGGTATTTGCTGTAGTGGGGTGAAGTGTGGAGAATTGGGATGCTGACTTTCCCAAAAGTCATCATTCATCACAGGCGTAGTGCATCCAATATCCACGTCTTCATCTTCAATTTCTTCAATGCCAGCCTCTTCAGCTGTGAACTGAGGCATTGGCGAGGAAGCAACAGGCATTGAAGGGATCGCATCCACTTCAATTTCTTCATCAATCTGCTCTGACAAAGCAGCAGAATGATTTTCTTCATCAGATCCGCTAGGGATCACATATTCTTCACCAAAAGGAACAAGGTCCTTTGATGGCATGGTGGAAATTGGAACAACATCAATTGGATTTTCAAGTGAGCTGGTCATGGTCTTCATTTTCTTCGGAGCTGAAGAACCTGAAGCAGATGATGCTTTCCTTTTCTTCACTGCAGCTCTCTCTGCAGCCTTGGTCTTCCTCACATCTGATGTAGATGGAAGGGTAGGAGTTGATGTAGGCGTAGGAGGAGCTGAGGAATCTGTTTTAATTTCCTCAGGCGCAACTGATGCAGTTGCCCTGACTTCTTCATTTTCTTCAGGCGCACCACTAGTGGATGCCCTAGCAATGTCTTCAGCGGCTGGAATGGAGTGATCAGCCCTGGAACTAGCATTTTCATCAGCAGCTGGAAAATCATCAGCGGTGCTGGCATGTTCTTCAGTTTGCTGAATAGAGGCTTCAGCTTGAGGAATTTCTTCTTGCGATGGGGCTGCAACATTGGTGAACTTCTCAGTCAGTTTAACGAACCTGACTTTGGCTCCTTGCCAATCAGCATAATAAGCATTGAAATCATCGCTGAGGGCTTTGATTTCAGACTGGATCGTGAGGAGTTCATCAGTTGTCATTTTGACAACGTTGTTCCTCAGGAACTTCTCTTTCCTGAACTGAGCCTTCTTGATTTGCCTGGCCTTCTCAAATTTCCATTTCGCTTCATTGATGAAATGGGTCAGCACGTGACTTTGGCCAGGAGTCGAATGAAAATTAGGCATAGGAATGTTTGGGTCCTTATGCCAGAGATCAATGTAGTCGAGGATCACCTTTGGATCCAAAAGCAGTGGCACATTTGTGCCTTTGGCTCTAGCGGCCCTTTCTTGCCTGTCTCTGATGATTTCTGCAAGTTCATCATCATCAGCTTCATCGTCAGATGGCACTTGGAAGGCAACTTGTTTCTTCTTTGGACTAGGCCGAGGACCTGGTCCAGCAGTTGCCTTGGTCTTCAACAGAGTGGGGCCTGATGAAGAATTTGGTGCAGCTGAGGAACTCGCTGAGACACCAGAGGCAATAGAGATGCTTGCAGTCCTTTGGCACGTGGCCAGATGTACAGGTGTTGAGGACTTTGCCGGACCAACTGAGGACTTTGGGGGAGGAGCTGAGGACTTTGGAGGAGCAGGAGCGGCATGAGGAACTGGCCGTGAGGGCTTTGAAGAATCTGGCCGTGAGGGCATTGCTGAGGAACTTGGCCGTGAGGGCACAGTTGGTGAAGCACTTGGCTTGTGACCGGGCTTCTTTGCCATTGATTTTCTAGGCTTGTCAGAGGCCTTTGTGGCAGCAGCAGCAGTAGAGTCTTCATTAAATTTCCTCACTGCTTCTTTGGCTTGGCGCTTGGCCCATTCTTCAGGAAAATCCTCACCACGCTTGATGCTGGTGGGGTCAACTTCTTGGCCAGGTGCCAATGAAGCTTTTGGGCATGGAGGATTTAGAGCGAATTTCTTCATATACTTTGGAGTTACATATCTGTACTCCCTCCATTCTCTTGCCCATCTCCTTTCAATCCTCTGTATGCGCACCTTGCGCTGATTTTTGTTCTCCTTTCCGAACTTGGCCTCATTAGGTGTGCAATAGTCAGCATAGATGTCCTCAGGTATTCCAAATGCAGTCATGACCTCAGGCTTCTTTCCTCCTTTCTGTGGTTTCTTACTGTCTGCCATATTCTTCAGTTGAGGAATTTGAACAATCGAATTCTCTGAAGAAGTATGCAACTTTTCTTCGAGGAACGCTGCAAATGAGTTAAGTTGATGAGAACCTAGTGATTCAGCAGCGGTCATGAGTACCTGTGAACAGATTATAGTTGCAAGGAATTTGAAGAGGTCATATGCGTTCTTAGAAGGTTTTCAAAATGAACAAGTTTGAGGAATTTGACCAGATGAGTCTTGAAGAATTTCACTAAGCGTTCTTTGTCTTAGGTTCCAGAGTTGTATAGATTGAGGACCACACAATTGAGGGATCTTGAAGATAAATGATGCTTAGAGAAACGAATCAAGTACAGATGACTAGTGAGGTGTTTTGTGTGTGAGGATTTGAAGAATAAAACACCTTTGAAGATTTTGTAGAGAAAATTTGAATCAAAGAGGGCAGTAAAAGTAACTTTTAATTACCCTTGATGAAGAACACGACGAACTGAGAAATGTAGATTTGAAGCTCGTCAGTTCAGATCTTCCACACCCTAACTTGGCGGAGGAAGACAGCTACGGCGGCGGCGGAGTGAAGATTTCCGCGGTCGGCGTGAGTACGACGACGACAAGGTCGAGGCAGTGAAGCTCTTCCTCACCGGCGATGATGGAGTAGCGGCGGCGCTAGTGTTTGAGAAGCTCGAGCGAGAGAGAGAGAGAGAGAGCGGTCGAGCAGAGTAAAGGAAGTGAGGAAGGGGTGAGGGGGTATTTATAGTCGCAGTGAAAAACTGTTCGCCTGAAGATTTAGGACGAACGTGCCCCTGGCCCTTCTCATTCGCTTGACATGTGTCACCCACGTACTGAAAAGTGGAGATCGTGTTAGATCGTGGGTGAATAGATAAGTCCATCATGGGATACGGGGCGGTTTGAGCGGCAAAACCGAAAAATTTGGATAAGATTAGTTTTAAAATTCCGTTCGCAATTTCTTCAGCTGACAAGAACACAGTGAAGATTTTGAACGAGTTTTCAATAGAACGCACATGAAGAATTTGTAAATAGATTGGGTTGAGTATAGCATAGAGGGGGAAGGGTCCGATCACATTCACTTAGCAGAAAATGCAACTTGAAGAAATAGCCATAAGTGAATGCTGTAGAGGACATAAACTCATATATATATATATAGCCAATGAAGAAAGACGACGGAAACAGTGAAGATTTTGAAAAAATTGAAGAATTTCAACAACTGATGAATTTCAACACTGAGGAAAAACTCAAATTGAAGATTTTCAACTTTTTGTGGTGGCATGACCCACCGTATAAGAATGATGATTTCAGACACCGCATGCAATTGTCATAGGGTTCTGAGAATCAGATTCTTCATTAATTTCTTCACACTTAGAGTGTTATTCTTCATTTATTGAAGAAAAACGTTTCTTCATGTGTTGCACATCTAAGTCATCAATTTTGCATAAGTGTTAGGATGTGTGTCCTTTTCAAAGAACATTCGAAGATTCTAAGATATTTAGCTCACACCGCAACTTGCTAAATCTCTTCTCATCCAAGGGCTTTGTGAAGATATCGGCTAGCTGTTCTTCAGTCTTCACATGCTCAATAGAAATGTCACCCTTCAACACATGATCACGAAGAAAATGATGACGAATCTGAATGTGCTTTGTCTTCGAGTGCTGAACTGGGTTGTGAGCAATCTTGATGGCACTCTCATTGTCACAGTAGAGAGGCACATTCTTCATGTTGATGCCGTAGTCCTTGAGAGTTTGCTTCATCCACAGCAATTGAGCACAGCAAGAACCAGCAGCAATGTACTCAGCTTCAGCAGTAGACAGTGATATGCAGTTCTGTTTCTTCGAGGACCAACAGACCAAAGATCGTCCGAGGAAATGACAAGTACCAGATGTTGACTTGCGGTCCACACGATCACCAGCATAGTCAGAGTCAGAATATCCAATGAGATCAAAAGTAGAGCCCTTGGGGTACCATAGTCCTAGTGTTGGTGTGTGAGCTAGATATCGAAGAATATGCTTCACAGCCTTATGGTGTGATTCCTTCGGTGTAGCTTGAAATCGGGCACACATGCAAACACTAAGCATTATATCTGGCCTAGATGCACATAAGTACAATAAAGAACCAATCATGGAGCGGTATACCTTGTGATCGAAGTCAATACCATTTTCATCAGTGCATAGATGGCCATTTGTGGGCATAGGAATTTTGACTCCTTTGCAATCTTGCATGCCGAATTTCCTCAGAACATCCTTGAGGTATTTCTCCTGAGATATGAATATGCCATTGTGCTGTTGACGAATTTGAAGACCTAAGAAGAATTTCAACTCTCCCATCATAGACATTTGATATTCTTCACTCATCATATAGGCAAATTCATCACTATAACGTTGGTCAGTACAGCCAAAGATAATATCATCAACGTATATTTGGCACACAAACAGTTCACCATCATAAGATTTAGTAAAGAGAGTAGGGTCGAGTGAACCGGGTGTGAAGCCATTCTTCACGAAGAATTCCTTCAAAGTATCATACCACGCCCGAGGGGCCTGCTTGAGGCCATAGAGGGCCTTGTTGAGTCTGAAGACTTTGTCAGGATTCTTTGGATCTTCAAAACCTGGGGGTTGAGCAACATATACTTCTTCCTCAAGCTTACCATTGAGGAATGCACTTTTCACATCCATTTGATATAAAGTGATATTATGATGGTTAGCATAAGCAAGTAATATGCGAATAGCCTCAAGTCTAGCAACAGGTGCAAAAGTTTCATCGAAATCAATTCCTTCAACCTGTGTGTAGCCTTGAGCTACAAGTCGTGCCTTATTCCTCACCACAAGGCCATTTTCATCTTGCTTGTTGCGGTAGATCCACTTTGTGCCAATGATATTATGCTTGCGAGGATCTGGACGTTTGACCAGTTCCCAGACATTGTTGAGCTCGAACTGATGTAATTCTTCTTGCATGGCCTGAATCCACTCAGGCTCCAGAAATGCTTCATCTACCTTAGTGGGCTCTGTGATAGAGACAAAAGCATAGTGCCCACAAAAGTTAGATAAATGTGAAGCTTTTGAGCGTGTGAGAGGACCTGGTGCTTCAATGTCATCGATGATCTTTTCAACTTGCACTTCTTTTGCAACGCGAGGATGAGCTGGTTGTCGTCGAGGAATTTGATCAGCATTTTCTTCAGCACCATTTTCTTCAGCATTTTCCTCAGGTGCATTAGCTCGACGATCTTCGCGTTCTGGAATGAATTCTTCAGTAGATCCTTCGGTAGGAATGACATCCTCAGTAGCCTTGAACTTGATAGAATCCTCAGGTGCTGGTTCATCTATCACAGAAGGTAGGTGCTCTCTTTGCGAGCCATTAGTTTCATCGAACCGCACATCTACAGTTTCAACAATCTTGTGAAGAGCGATGTTGAAGACTCTGTAGGTGTGCGAATCCTTTCCATAACCAAGCATAAAACCTTCATGTGCTTTCGGTGCAAATTTAGCATTGTGATGAGGATCTCTAATCCAACATTTAGCACCGAAGACTTTGAAATAACTCACATTGGGTTTCTTGTCAGTGAGGAGTTCATAGGCAGTCTTCTTGAAGAATTTGTGAAGATATACTCTGTTGATGATGTGGCACGCGGTATCAATTGCATCAATCCAAAAACGATGAGGCATTTTGTATTCATCAAGCATAGTGCGAGCCATCCCAACAAGAGTTCTGTTTTTGTGCTCCACGACGCCATTTTGCTGAGGAGTATAAGGAGCAGATAACTCATGAGTAATACCAAGTTCATCAAGATAGTCATTAAGACCGGAATTCTTGAACTCAGTTCCATTGTCACTCCTGATGTGCTTGATCTTCACACCAAAGTTGATTGAAGCCCTCGAGGAAAATCGTTTGAAGACTTCCTGCACTTCATGTTTGTAAGTAACAATGTGTACCCATGTGTAACAAGAGTAATCAACAACAATAACAAAGCCATATAGAGATGCATGATTAGTCACAGCAGAATAATGATTAGGACCGAAGAGATCCATGTGAAGCAATTCAAATGGTCGAGTGGTGGTCATGATAGTCTTCGCTGGATGCTTGGCCTTAGTCATCTTCCCAGCTTCACAGGCTCCGCATAAGTGATCCTTGAGGAATTTGACATTCTCAATGCCAATGACATGCTTCTTCTTTGCGAGCGTGTGCAGATTCCTCATGCCAGCATGACCGAGTCGTCGATGCCATAGCCAGCCTTCTGAAGCTTTTGCAAGTAAGCACACGGCAGGTTGTGGTCCTGTAGAGAAATCAACAATGTACAAGTCTCCTCTCCTAAAGCCTTCGAAGACTTTGGAATTGTCAGCTTCCATGATCACAACACAACGATACTTGCCAAAGACAACAACCATATCAAGATCACAAAGCATTGAGACAGACATGAGGTTGTATCCTAAGGACTCGACAAGCATGACTTTGTCCATGTGTATGTCCTTAGAGATCGCAACCTTACCTAGACCCAATACCTGACTTTTGCCTTTGTCAGCGAAGATGATATGCTTCAGATGTGACGGTGTTAAGGGAGCATCCATCAATAGATTCTTGTAACCAGTCATGTGATTTGTACATCCACTATCGAGGACCCACTCATTTGCTTTGGGTTGATCATCCTGCAGATGAATTAGTGCAGCTTACAAACTCATATACTTCATCAGTGAAGAATATGACATCAGTATCATCAGTTCAATTTCATCAAGCAATTGATCAGATAAGCAGTATGAGGACGTGTGAAATGAAGGTTCATTTCATCATGATTCGCCTGCGTCCTTTCAGGCACTGTTCAGGTCTCTAGCAAATTTTTCAGTCGTTTTGAGCACGACTGGAGACCTGACCCTGCATAAGAGATTAGTTCTTTTTCTTCACCACCCACATCTGGAGGGGTGGCAAAGAATTCACAACTCTGCGAGCACCATATGAGAAAGGTGGCATGGATGTCAGTCCACTTCGTTTCACATAAGAGGGGTTAGGGTAAGCATATGAATAAGCAGATAAATTCTTTGAGGAATTATGAACATAATGATTTAAAGAATAATGCACAAATTCATAGCCCTTAGCTCTACCCTGCGAAACAGAAGGGTTAGCACGATGATGTTCATATGAGGATTTTGATCCTTTTGAGGAATTTGATCCATGTGAGGAATTTGGTCCGTATGAGGACTTGGATCCATATGAAGAATTTGGTCCATATGAAGAGTTTGATCTGGGGTTCCTATTCTTCACTGGTGGTGTCATGAGGACATTCACCTAAAGACTTTCAACATAACTTTTGGGAACCCAGATTTTCTTCATAGGGGAACCGTTCCTGTAGTTAGTGCCAACATATCTAGCAAATACTTCACCATTCTGATTTTTGAACAGTTTGTAGTTGGAGTCAAGTGACTCATCAGAAGAATGAGGAGATTCACATGTAAAGCCAGATAAGTTAGATGGATCAACTGGAGGTCCCTTTGCAGCAACCCATGAGGTTTTGGGGTACTGCTCAGGCTTCCAATATGTTCCATCAGCATTGAGTTTCCTCTCAAAGGCAATACCCTCTTTCCTAGGGTTTCTGTTGAGGATCTGCTTTTTAAGCACATCACAAAGAGTCTGATGCCCTTTGAGGCTTTTGTACATGCCTGTCATATACAATTCCTTCAGCCCTGCATCGTCAGTGATACTAGCAATGTCCTCAGATGAGGAATTAGTGATAGCAGAGGCAGGTGAAGAATTTGTAACATTTGAAGCATTTGAACATTCAGGTGAAGAATTAGCAGATTCACATTCAATGCACTTTAAGCATGGAGGATCAAATTCTTCCTGAGTAGCGCTGATTTGTTGAGCAAGTAATGAATCGCGCTCCTTCTGAAGATCTTCATAACTCACTCTTAGCTTCTCAAGATCTTGCTTTCTTTGAAGAAGTTCAAGAGAAAGATTCTCGTGATCAGATAAGAGAGCGTTATGATGACCTTGAAGGTCGTCAAACTTGGAATGGAGTCCCTGAAGACTTTCAGCCAAGGCTTTTGACAGATCCATTTCTTCACCCAACATATCATCGCTCTTATTTAGCATGTATTGAACTTTTTCCAAGGCTCTTTGTTGTTTAGTGGCAAGGGAAGCAAGTTTGACATAGCTAGGTCCAAATTCATCGCCAGATTCATCATCACTAGATTCGGATAGGTAGGATTCGGTTACCTCAGCACCGTTTGCCATAAGGCAGGGGGTAGATGATGATGATTCTGGTTCGAATGTCATCGCATTGAGAGATTCCTTGTAATCCTCAAACCAAGGATCATGACGAGTCCGATGACCTTCATAGACCTTAGAGAGACGGTCCCAGATTAGCTTCGCGTGATTGAGATGCATGACATTCATGAACTGATTTTGGGACACACTAGAGCAGATGACATCCTTCGATGTGAGGTTAAGCAGTGTGTACTTGCGAATGTCATCGGCCTCAGCCATCTTGCATAGATCGGTAAGACCGATCTCGGTGACGGTCCACAGTTCGCTATCCATAGCCATGAGTCGCTTTTTCAGCATGGCCTTCCACCGAGGATACTCATGACCGTCAAAGATGGGGCAGAAAACGTTCCTCAATCCTGCAGTTGACATAATTAGAACTCCAGGTGGTTAAACCAAAATCACACAGAACAAGGGAGTACCTTGCTCTGATACCAATTGAAAGTATGTTATATCGACTAGAGGGGGGTGAATAGGCGATTTTTATGAATTCTTCACTAAGGAATTTGCTGGTGAGGAAATTCCTTAGCGAAGAACTACTTGCAGCGGAATAAATACTCAGAAGTAAGCATGACAGAATACACACATAGTCATCATGATGAAATGAAGACAAACACAGAGTACAGAAAGCGTAAACACAGGATAACACAAGATGAAGACAAACAGACTGAAGAAATTGAACTGAGGAAATTGAGAAAGTCTCCAGTCAAAGTCTTCAAACACAGATATGAACAGTCACTCAACACAGTAATGAGGAAATGAAAGAGTTGAGGAAATAGACCCAGTAGGGTTGGTGTAGACAATGATTTGGTAGACCAGTTCCAACTGCTATCTTAGTTGTACGTCTGGTTGGAGCGGCTGAGTATTTAAACTCGAGGACACACAGTCCCGGACACCCAGTCGCTGAGCACGCAGCTCAGGACATCAAGTCCTCACCGTATTCTCCTTGAACTAAGGTCACACAGACCTCGTCCAATCAATCGTGGTAAGTCTTCAGGTGACTTCCAAACCTTCACGGACTTCGGTCACTCAGCGATGCACAATTCCTCTTGAATGCTCTAGACCATGACGCCTAACCGTCTGGAAGAAGCACAGTCTTCAAAGATAACAAGCGTCGGATCCACGCAGGATCAATCTCTTCAGTGATGCTCAATCACTTTTGGGTTTGTAGGTGTTTGGGTTTGGTTTTTTTCTCACTCAATGATTTTCGCTCAAAGTCCTCGGAGGATGGGTTGCTCTCAAATGACAAGTGTCAGTTTTTCTCGGAGCAGCCAACTAGCTAGTGGTTGTAGGGGGCGGCTATTTATAGCCTAGGAAGCAGCCCGACATGATAAGACATAAATGCCCTTCAATGATATGACCGTTAGATGGATAACATATTTTGGGACAGCTGGCGCGCAGCATAGCAACGGTCGGAAATTTGACTCTCAAATTCTTCAGGGCTATCATGTTCCTCACAGTGTAGACAATCCGCACTGACGAATTCCTAACTCCTCAGTCAGAACAAATTCCTCAGCGACCAAAAGAACTTCGTCTCTGTCACTGAAGAAATTGACTGAACTGTATGAGATTTCCAATGGCTTCACTCGAAATGATTGGTAGGTGTAGGATTTTGAGCTGAGCATCACATGAAAATTTTTCCTTAGTATTTCCTCGACCCCTTTAACAGTACGGTGTTTCCTATGACTCAAGAAAGATAAAAATAAAACTATGAAAACGAAAGTCTTCAAGCTTCATATTCCTTGCATGAATATTAAGTCTTCACGGACACACCAATTTCTTCACTTTCAAAGTCTTCATGAAAGTCTTCAGGAATACCAAAATCTTCAGTCGAAGATATTCATTTTTAGGGGTCAACTTTCTCTGTAAATATCAAACTCCTCATAGACTTATAGACCTGTGTACACTCATAAACACATTAGTCCCTTAACCTATAAGTTTTCAATACACCAAAATCACTAAGGGGCACTAGATGCACTTACACAGATGTAGAACATATGCCGAGCATATTGTGCTTAAGCCACCAAAGACTTAAAGTCTCGGGAATAAGTAGGTTGTCGCGTCCAACATCGTGATTGATCATTAAAATAGTATTCTGACAAAAAATATTCAATTCTTAGTAGTAACACAGTTCTACCAGATTGCAATAATACCAGATAAGCCTCCAAATAGGTGCATGTTGACAAGAAAATATGACTGGTATACTAAGTATTCACTATACCATGCATGCTTTCTTAATAGTAATACTTATTTATTTTCCTATTCTGCAAATACGAACGACTGATGCTTTCCCACCAAGAATACATTTTTTACTACCCCGCACTAAAGTATTGGAGTACTATGCAACCCCACACCAAAGTATTGGAGAAGTACTGACAACAACACACTAACAATAGCATCGTACCTATAGAGTCTCTCAAGGTCTTTCTTTAACTCAGGAGCGTACTTCAGCCCTGACATATGGAACATGAACCTGAAAAACAACGATTGTCAGTTTAATAGATAGTGCATATGCACAACCATGTGATAGTTTAATGATTGTCTCTCTCACTCTCCCATCCATCCAACAACGCCCTGCCTTCCAGCCATCGTTCTCGTCTTTCTGGGATTGATACAATCTCGTCTATCCCAGATCAGCCTCCTTCCTTTTCGTCTCCTCTCTCCAATCTGTGTTGCCGCCCGCCTTTATTGACGAACATATATGAAGCGATGCAGCTCCAATACAAGAAAACTGAAGCTCAAAGGATCTAGCTGCTGTCTACAAACATGACCCTGAAGAAATTTTTGCCAAGTACAATCATATAGCTGACCACAACTGGAGCTGACGCCAAAATCTTTACTTGGCACTAATTTAGAGATCAATCTGATTAGCATTAGCACAGCTCTACAAATTGAACAGAACTCATATGTATTGTTATCCTCTAAACATCTCTACAATCTGCAAATATGTGGTATGTTGCTCATGTTCTTCCTCAAGAATTCAACTTAAACAACAGTGAAGCATTGGATGGTTCAAAAGAATTTCATAAGAATTAGTAGTGCACACCGCAGGCAGACAAGGCGTGAGAAACGCCAGTGATGTCTAGGCACGAGATGGTTGTCCCAGGTGCGAGATGAACACTGCACACCATCAAGCAGCTGAGGCAGCGACGCCATCAGTTGTAGAGAAAGTAAGTTCAGAAAAAATTGAGGGCTGAACAAAATAGGCAGTAACAGAAACAGGTTTCTTGTCTCAAAATATAAAACAAGATTCAGGCTTAAATTAGAGTATCAATCTTTGGGGTAAAGGAAGTCAAATTAGCGCACACATATTTTACCAAAAAATCAACACTCCAGTATTCCGGTGAACGTACCTTGCGGCAACGATGGTGGCAGCGAGGCGGGGGGTCTTGTTTCAAAACTGTAATTGACCAGCGGCAAGTTCACTGCATAATTAGGATGCAGAGGCGACGCTGATTAGTACATGTCCGTACTAATTGTACCTGGCTGCAGTACATTCGTAGTACTAATGGACACCCACAATACAAATCATGGGTGACACTGGATTCTGACTAATTGTTGAAGTTTGCCTGGAAGTGCAATGGAGTACTTTACCCAACTAAACCGATATTTGGTTAAGCCTATCAGTATGAAAATTAATAGTGCGTACCAAGCAGCAGTTCTGAATTCACCAGTCTTCTATATGATGTGATGTTGGATTTTCAATCTCTTCTTGAGGAAGTTTCCTTTTGCATCAAGGTTTCTGCATGTCGTAGTAGTAAAATCGGGTCAAGGCAAATCCTAAATATAAGAAACAGCAGAATATCCAGTACTACTGTACTATTGACAAAACCATCAAATTTTCATAAGCCAGTTCATTCGAAGATTACGAATTTAGGCTGCTTGAGACTTTGGTTGCTCACAAAATATGAACTAGTTCCACTCCTTGTAAATTTCAAATTATTTTCGCAATAAACATAACATTCACGGTTCAGTTACCAAAGATAGTATACAGACTTCATCCAGATTTTTTTTCAGTTTCTCATAGAGAACGCACCTTCAGTTCTCTTTGCAAGGTCATGTCCACATAAAATTTCTCAAGCTTCTGAACCTTATGGGGTGCAGACGTGGGGTGCCATCTCCGCCAGACACAACCAGGCTCTCCACATGTGCTCCAGATTAGAAGGGTGGATAGGGAGAGGTGACCTTCAGCCACAGCCGGAAACGTAAAGTGGAGAAGGAGGAGCGCAGGATGGAGAGAGAGAGGAGGCCCGTGGCCACTGTGGGGAACCAGACGTGATGGAGGAGCCCGTCGAGGGCCGACAACCTAGGCCAGGTGGCTGCAATCCAGTTGATCTTGCGGATGTGGGACTCCGGAGGCGGCTGGCGAGCCCTCCATGGCCACGAGGCGGCCACCTCCATCGCGAGATTCAGGGCGGCTTGGCTAGGGAGAGGAGCAGCGTGCTTCAGGACGGCGTCGACGGCGTGGTGGTCACAGAAGATGGGGGCGGCGGCGGCGTGGTGGTCACAGAAGATGGGGGTGGCGGCGGCGTGGTGGTCGCAGAATATGGGGGTGGGGGAACCCTAGCGCGTGCGAGGGGCTCGGGGACAGGAGCGATTGGTGCGAGGGGAGAAAAGGGAGCTCGCTGGTCTAGTGTTTTTTTTACGGTTTTTTTCGCAGGAGAGTTGCGAGTTAATGGAGGTGGGAGGATGACAGAAATAAAACGGAGGTGGGAGAATGACGAAAAAAACCGAGCGAAAATAAATCGCGCAGACTATTCACCAACTGCTCCATTAGGAGTAGAGACTCCAACCATACTTCTGTAACTCCAAAAATTCTAAAAAATTAGGACAACGTAGATAATTTATATATCTATCACCTTTAAATAATTCGGATCAAAAGAACATTCCAGTGAATTTTCAAAATTCCTGAACTGAGCGCAAAAGTTTCTGTTTTTGCACAGATTCAAGTCAACTAACATCCACACTATCCCAAAGGCTTTACTTGGCACTTTATTGAAACAAACGCAATAAAACTAGATTACTACAGTAGCATAATCCTGTGAATAAACAAAAACAGTAGGTAAAAGTGTTTGGTTGTCTCCCAACAAGCGCTTTTCTTTAATGCATTTTAGCTAGGCATGCTGGGTTCAATGATGCTCGCATAAAAGATAATGATTGAAACATAAACAAGAGCATCATGAAGCATATGACTAGCACATTTAAGTCTAAGCCACTTCCTATGCATAGGGAGTTTGTGAGCAAATAATTCAAGGGGACAAGAATCAACTAGCATAGGAAGGGAAAACAAGCAAAACTTCAAGAAGGGGACAAGAGTTCTACTAAAATAACACAAAGCTATTCCTTCCGTTTGATCTATCCAAGAGTTCGTACTAAAATAACACCATGTGATACACATCAACCAACTCTAATGTCACCTGGATACTCCAATGTCGTCGCGAGTATCCGTGAGTTGATTATACGATATGCATCAAACAATTTCAGATTCATAATACCCAATCCAACACAAAGAACCTCAAAGAGTGCCCCAAGATTTCTACCGGAGAAACAAAGACGAGAATGTGCATCAACCCCTATGCATAGATTACCTGAATGTCACCTCGGGAATCTGCAAGTTGAGTGCCAAAACACATATAGAGTGAATCAATAGGATACCCCATTGTCACCATGGGTATTCATAGCAAGACATACATCAAGTGTTCTCAAATCCAAAAAAGTATTCAATCCGATAAAATGAAATCTCAAAGGGAAAACTCAATTCACAACAAGATAGAGGGAGAAACACCATATGATCCGACTATATTAACAAAGCCCGCGATACATCAAGATCGTGACATCTCAAGGACACAAGAGAGATATTAAACACATAGCTACTGATACAAAACCCTCAGCCCCGACGGTGGACTACTCCCTCCTCATCGCGGTGGCCGCCGGGATGATGAAGATGGCCACCGGTGATGATCTCCCCCTCCGGCAGGGTGCGAGAACGGGCTCCCGATTTGTATTCGGTGGCTACAAAGGCTTGCAGTGGCGAAACTTCTGATCTAGGGTTACTTCTGATGGTTTCTCTATTTATAGGATTTTTGGCGTTTGTTTCACGCGAAGATGGGCCTTGAGGTGAGCATAACCCACCGGGGCATGGACAAGGGCCCAGGCGCGCCCGAGTGTCTTGTGCCCTACTCCTTCATCTTCTGGTCCTTCCACGAAGCTTCGGGGGTCTCTTTTGTTCCAAAAAAATCGTCAAAAAGTTTCAACTCATTTGGAGAACTTTCATCTCTGCATAAAAAACAACACCACGGTAGTTCTGCTGAAAACAGCGTCGGTTCGGGTTAGTTTCATGCAAATCATACAAAAAACATATAAAACAATTGTAAACATGGCATGAATACTTCATAAATTATAGATACGTTGGAGACGTATCACATCGCACACGGTTAAGCCAGTACCATCACCATTTGCTCGCGCTTGCGCAGTCGTGGTGATTTTACAGGAAAAAAATAACCTATCAATTAAATGAATCTTGAGATATGAAACTTCCCACCGGGTCACCCATCCTTGGACTACTCCAGCCCGAGCACGCTTAACTTCTGCGTTCTATTCTAGGCTAGCGGATGGGAAGCGGCACCTTGCTGATAGGAATTGCCTCCTTGCCTTTAAGGCGTTTCACGCTGGTCACCCTATGGGACCTACTCCCTCCTATCACGCACATTTGTTCTTTTAGAAACTGTGTGTGATATTTACATGGCTGGTGTGTCGCCGCCTAGCCTTCAATGAGCACTGACACTAGTAGCGGGAAACCGATGGGAGAAGTGGCGGGAAACCGATGAGAGGAGTGGCGGGAAACGGTAGCTTGTTTAGAAAACGTAGAAGAGAAGGAAGCGTGAGCTAGCATGACGCGTGCGCACAATGCCTACCCATGTACTACATGTGCTGTCGAAAGGGCTGAGGGTTGCCGTTCAATCTAGGAGCATCCAACGGTGCAAACATACGATCCGTTGGGTTTGGGTTCTGGCTAATCAGAACGCACGACTCAGATCGCGCGCGCAGCAGGGGGGGGCATCGACCACGGTTTGGTAGGCACACGGCTTTCGTGAGTGAATCGTCTGCTATTTGAAAATATCTCGTGAGAAGAATCTCGGTTTTTAAATCCAAGTAAATCCAAAACTCACCGGAAAATCGTGAAACTTGGCATGGTGTCACGACATGGCACATATATGTCGAGGGATTTTTTCGTCCATTTTGGCGCAAGTTTTATTACAAGCCTCTTACAAACCGGAGCTTCTCTCAAAGAAAGCCTTGTGGTTCCGATAGGGAAACGTGTCCCCCTTGTGGGGGAAACGATAATCACTGCCTCTTTTTGCCTTGTATTTTCTTCTACCGACAACATGGAACGACAAGATATCCGTGCTAAAATTTAAACTTCTTCAGGGTTTGTTTGGCCTTTCTATGCACTAATTGAGTTTCCTAGGCATTTAATGTCCATAATTCAAATCTGATCTCAAATACATGCTCCAGTTCACCAAAATGGCTAAAACAATTATACATGCATGTGTCCTTGGGTGCATGTTTAGGTCTCATGTCAGGAATGGGAATGAACTACAACCATACCGGCGTCCTAGCTCGTCCTCAAACATTTGGAATCTCGGTTTTTAAATCCCCGTAAATCCTAAACTCACCAGAAAGTCATGAAAGTAGGCATGGTGTCACGTCATGGCACATATATGTCGTGGTAAAAACATTTTCCAATTTGGGCCAAGCTTTATTACAAACCTCTTACAAACCGGAGCTTCTCTCAAAGAAGCCTCGTGGTTCCGATAGGGAAACATGTTCCCCTTGTTGTCTAAACATAATCACTGCCTCTTTTCACCTTGTATTTTCTTCTATGGGCAACATTCAGCGACAGTATATCCATGCTAAAATTTAAACTTATTCAGGGTTCGTTTGGCCTTTTTATACACTGATTTAGTTTCCTAGGCATTTAATGTCCATAATTCAAATCTGAACTTCAAATACATGCTCCAGTTCACCAAAATGGCTAGAAAAATTAAACATGTGTCCATGGGTGCATGTTTAGGTCCCATGCCAGGAATGGGAACGAATTACAACTATACCGGCGTCCTGGCTCGTCCCCAAACATTGAGAATCTCAATTTTTAAATCCCCGTAAATCCTAAATTCACTAGAAAGTCATGAAAGTTGGCATGGTGTCATGTCATGGCGTATATATGTCGTGGTAAAAACATTGTACAATTTGGGCCAAGCTTTATTACAAACCCCTTACAAACCAGAGCTTCTCTCAAAGAAGCCTCGTGGTTCCGATAGGGAAACGTGTTCCCCTTGTGGTGAAACGTAACCACTGCCTCTTTTCGCCTTGTATTTTCTTCTACGGGCAACATGGAACGACAGGATATTCATGCTGAAATTTAAGTTATTCAGGGTTCGTTTGGCCTTTTTATACACTAATTAAGTTTCATAGGCATTTAATGTCCATAATTCAAATCTGAACCTCAAATACATGCTCTAGTTCACCAAATGGCTAGAAAAATTATACATGCATGTGTCCTTAGGTGCATGTTTAGGTCCCATGCTAGGAATGGGAACGAATTACAACCGTACCGACATCCTGGCTCATCCTCAAACATTTGGAATCTTGGTTTTTTAAATCCCCGTAAATCATAAACTCACCAGAAAGTCATGAAAGTAGGCATGGTGTCACATCATGGCACATATATGTCGTGGTAAAAATATTGTCCAATTTGGGCCAAGCTTTATTACAAATATCTTACAAAACCAGAGCTTCTCTCAAAGAAGCCTCGTGGTTCCGACAGGGAAACATGTTCCCCTTGTTGTCGAAACGTAATCATTGCCTCTTTTCGCCTTGTATTTTCTTCTACAGGCAACATGGAACGACATGATATCCATGCCGAAATTTAAACTTATTCAGGGTTCGTTTGGCCTTTTTATACACTAATTGAGTTTCCTAGGCATTTAATTTCAATAATTTAAATCTGAACTACAAAATACATGCTCCAGTTCACCAAAATGGCTAGAAAAATTATACATGCGTCCTTGGGTGCATGTTTAGGTTCCATGCCAGAAATGGGAACGAATTACAACCTTACCAGCGTCATGGCTCGTCCTCAAATATTTGGAATCTCGATTTTTAAATCCTCATAAATCCAAAACTCACCAGAAAGTCATCAAAGGTGGCATGGTGTCACGTCACGGCACATATATGTCGTGGTAAAAACATTGTCAATTTGGGTCAAGCTTTATTACAAACCTCTGTCATACCGAAGCCTGTCGCAAGAACCCTCATGGTTTCGATAGGGAAAAGTGTCCCCTTGTGGGCCAAAAGATAATCGCTCCCTCTTCTAGCCTCGTATTTACTTCTACATGCAACACGGAACAACGAGACATTCTCGTTGAACTTTGAAATTATCCAGGGTTCGTTTGACCCTTTTTATTCATTAATTGAGTTTTCTAGGCATTTAATGTCCATAATTCAAATCCGAACTACAAATACATGCTCCAGTGCACCAAAATGGCTAGAAAAAACATACATGTGTCCTTGGGGTGCATGTTTAGGTCCCATGGAACGAATGGGAATGATTTCAACTATCTCGCCGTCATGCCTCGGCCACAAACATTGCGAATCTTGGTTTATAAATCTTTGTAAATCCAAAACTCACCAGGAAATCATGAAACTTGGCAGGGTGTCACTATAGGGTACATATAATTGTCCAATTTGGGCGAAGCTATATTACAAGCCTCTTACAAACCGAAGATTCTCGCAACCCTCGTGATTTCGGTGGGCAACGATAATCGTTGCCTCTTCAAGCCTTGAACTTTGTTTTCTATAGGCAACATAGAATAACAGGGGTGTCGTGCCGAAATTTGAAACTATTTAGGGTTCGTTTGGCCATTGTATATATTACTAATTAAGTTTTCTACGTATTTAATGTAGTCCATATTCAAATTTGAACTACAAGCACATGCTACAGTGAAGCAAAATGGGTGGGAAATCATACATGTGTCATTGGGTGCATGTTTAAGTCTCATTTAAGGAATGAGAATGAATTACAAACTTGTCGTCGTCCTGAAACATTGAGAATGTCGGTTTTTAAATCCTAGTAAATCAAAAACTCACCCAAAAAATATGAAACTTGGCATGGTTTCATGACATGGCACATATATGTCGTGGTAAAAAAATCGTCCAGTTTGAGAGGAGGCGCACACATTAGTAGCCAACGAAGTCCTTTTTGAAACAAAAAGCTGACACGTTAATATCGCAAAACGGTTGTATTATATTTACCGTGTCAAAATTTAACCATACTCAGTGTCGTGCGTTTAGCTGTTTGATTAGATGGGAAAAGCGCGAGAAGTCCACCGTGCAGGCTCGACGGGACGCGTGCGAGCAGTCCATTGCGCAGGCTCAACGGGACGGGTGCATCCTGTCCACTCGCAGTCTCAACGGGACACGTGCGAGCAGCAAGGCCGCTCATGCTCACTAGGAAGCGAGCTCTTTGGCCTCCATGCACCAGTCGTCGCTCGCCTCGCTCACAACTTCTCCATTAATGGGTTAATTAAAGTGCCTGGACGGAGGATTTTTTTAGGGGTGGACGGAGGGTGTTTGCTTGTGATCCCATGGCAGCATTTGCTTTGTTTGTATTTTCAACTCGTATTTCGGCCTAATTTAAATTACCACATAGGGTAACGGATAATATGGCGACAAATAAAATGGCAACGAATAGTACGACAAGAAATTTACAATGGCGCAGATAATAATTGTCCTACATATTCCGGATAATTTTAAATGTCACATGCGGCAAAGCCCGGAAGACACGGGGGCAAGAGAAGAAGGAAACCGCAGACAATGATCTGGATCACTACTGTATCTACTCTTCGATGGATCATCGGGCAATGACATCCTCCAGCTCCTTCTTCAATTCCTCATGAGTTTGCTTGAAAGAAGCCACGGATTCCTCCACCTCCTACTCGAGCTTGATTCGGACCTTCCTCAAGTCACCCATCAATTCCTTGACGACCGCTGTCAGCGTCATCCCCGAGGCATCTGCTCATGCAATATCTTCCAGCCGGTAGCCTCCTCCTCCTTCTCGGCAAGCGCCTTGAGGAGCTTCGCATTTTAACCCATGAGTTGCTCGACGAGGCTGGTTGCCTTGTCAACCGAGGCATCGCTGATCTCAAGCACCTTCATCAAGCCGTCAACCAGCTCCTGCTGCTTAATGAGGCCAACGAGAATGTCGTCGTCGTCGCCCAAGGACTTCAGCAACGCCAGCTCGTCGCGATCGCCGATGCGACGAGTGCGCTTGTGAGAGCCCTCGTGTGCCCATGAGAGCTCGTTCGAGGGCTCCGTGGCGCGCGGGACATCTCTGTTGCGGCTGCCGCTTCGCGGCGGGACCTCTCTAGTGCTTTCGCGGCCTTGGTCTTTGCTGCCTGGTTATATGCCCACCCGAAACTCCTCCTACCGGTCATGGTGGAACGACTTGATAGGAAAGACCAGTTTTGTGGATGATGAGGAGAGGAACTGTGAAGTAATTTTCGAGTGGGTAGTTTTTATAGCCTGGTGCTAAGTGTGAACGCATATTAGCTTGATCGGTGTGAACAGATTTGCAATTACTTATTGCGTTGTAATCTGCAATGTGACGAGAAACAAAGTCAAAACTTATTGATGGTTCTGGGCCTACAAAGCCCCGTTTACGTTGTTCTGCCTCATCGCAAACAGTTCTTTTGGATCAAGCATATGTCACGCATCGGAATCCTGAAATGTGGGCCCTTGTTTTCGGATGTACGTGTACATGTCTGCCCACTATCACACACGGTCATGATATCACCATCGAGTCTTATGGATGCGTCATCGCATCTCCCATGGGGCGCCAGAAGGTTGACCACGTGGTTGCTCGCTGTGGCGTCCCTACGCGTGCTCTGCTCGCCGTTAAGGCAAATTTACAATGGCAATGGTTAATAATTGTTTTACATATTAAGGATGATTTAAAATGCCACATGCGGTAAGGCACAAAACACTCACGACCTACTTATGCATATAATTATAATAAAATATAGGCTAAAAAGCTGAGCCGGCAACCTTCCGACGACGGTCTTCTCGGACTCCATGATCAGCATATTGCCGTTGCGGCCGTTCATTACGTGTAACTTACTAATCATCGTACACGAGTACTCGCAGACGCATTGTATGTGATACTCCTAGCCACAAGTAACTAGTTTGCATTTTTCAAAGTTTTTTGTACGAACAGAATCGCACACGAACTTATTATAATAACCGTATGTGTTATAATTTCTCATCGCAAACAGTTCATCCGAGTGGGCTGTTTGCTGCGCATCCCACACATCTGGTTTACACGAATCATTTGTGTTCTTTTGGCTGATCGCAAATGTGCATATCACACACATCTTGTTAAGATGAACCATTTCCGTTCTCTTGCCTAATTGAAAACAGTTTGTCCGAGTGAACCATATGACGTAAATCACACACACTTTGATATGTCTGACCGTTTCTGTTGCATTCCCTAATAGCACATAGTTCACGGATGGAACTGTATGCAGTATATCGCACACACATTGATATGGATGTCCATTTCTGTTGTTCTTCCTCATCGCAAACAGTTCTACTGGATCAACCTTATGCCCAACATCGCACATGTAACTAAAATCTGAACCGTGTTTGATGTCTCTGCTATCGCAAATGTTTTGCCCCTTTTTTGATGATTTTTTCAACCACCGTTTGTGATTATTGCATCGCACACAGTTTCGTCAAAGGGTCTTTGATCGTAGTGTCGCGTTAGCAGCATCCTGCAGTAGTGATACACCACAACAGACAATTAACGCATACAACGGTTTGCTTATAATTCGTCTATTTTTAGATATAACTACTTTTGAGTATGAATTAGAGATGACATCCATACAATGCTAGAATCATCATTTGTAAATTTTTTGTAAAGATCTTACTGATTGTATATAGATTTATAGCCAACCAATTTCTCTTCCTACTTTCTATTTCTTTCCTCTACATCACCATAATTTCTACATGACATCTTTGCGGCTGACTAGAAACTGCCATATACCTACTTTTCAAATAAATACAAATTTTTAGTTGGGCTACGCTTTGGGTGGAAAAGTTGAGCCTGAGTCAGGTCTGGATGTCAGGTTTTTGGGGGAGCTCCTATTAAACGAACTCAGCGTCAAATAGTAAATGTATCGCACACAGCATCCTGACTGGGCCAGCCCATTACCAACTCGACCGGTTCTATAGTGATTCATCAAAAAGTTTGTGAATAATTTTTGAGAACACGAAAAAAAATCAACTTTTCAAACATGTCTTGTAAACCAAGTATTATTTAAAATCATGGACATTTTTTTAGTATAAAAATATTTCTTGAAAACGTCAACATTTTCTTAAAATCCGAATGAATTTTGAAATTTCCAAACATTTAAAAAATGAGAGGCTAGAAGAAACGTAAAAGAAAACTGGAGACATCTAACATCTACAGTATCTAAATGGGCGGCCCATCTCGCTCGGTTCGGTCGCCTATGAGTTCGGTCGACTATTTGAAGCAGAGAGCGTGAGACCTCTTATACGGCGCGGAAACTTAAGGGCCGGCCAGCTGTGTTTTGATTAAAACCGTGACTACTGGGCCAGCAATCATTGACCAGTTGACCGGTAAATCATTGATTTTTGACCGCGAAGAGTTGGTCATCTACTTTTCAGGAAAAGAAAAAGGTTCACAAAACTGAAAACAAAATCGGCATTTTTCAAAAAAAAAGTTCACGAAATCAGGAAGAGTTCATGAAATTTGGGAAAAAAAATTAGGAAGTTAGAAATGTTCACAAAGATGAAAAAAAATCACGAATTTTAAATAATATTCGCAAATATTTGAATAAAATTCACGAAATTTGGAAAAAATATTAGGGGATTTGCAAGAAATCACAGATTTATAAAAGAAGTTTCCAAATTTTGGAACACGAATTGATAAAAATAAAAACCATACAAAAAATCGTCCTGGAAAAAACCCCGTGGGAAAACCGCTCCAAAAAGACAGTGGAAGATTCTAGAAAGTTCCTAGAACCGGTGAAAAAAGTGGACCGGTCGACCAGAAAGTGCGCGCTATGTAGCGGACGAGGAAAAAAAAATGAGTACAGCCCAAGGTGGAGGGGAGGGGGGCGGGGAGGGGGGGGGGGGGGGTTGTGAAAAGAGCTATAAATGACACTGAAGGCGCTGAATGGGATTTGGAGAGAGCGTCAAATAGGAAACACTGACTTTAGGGTGATCCATGTTGTCCTTGCTCAGATCTAGTCGCAGGGTATTGACAGATTTTTTGAGACAATTAGCGTATTGACAATTGATCTTAAAAAGGCATAGTTGGGATCACCCTGATTTCAAGGGCAGAAGGGACAACATATTTTCTGTTCAACGATAATCCAAACACACTGCATGCATTGTTGTCATCTTATGGGGTCTTTTTTTCGAATTGAGGGGCTTTTTTACCGTGCATCTTGTGTAGAGAACATTATCTTTGGATACTTCAACACTAGTATTATTTTTGCATGCTACTTGTACACTGTACTCTAAGCACCAATATTACTCCCTCTATTTCTAAATATAAGATATGTTCTTTTTAATACAGTCCAGACACAAGAGCTCATATATATGCACATACACACACCATACACTATTAGAAAAAACTTTATACACAGAACTTTAGCAGTAGCGCCGGATAAAATGGGTGCTACTACTAGCGCGGCTAGGGCAAAAGGCGTTACTACTAAAATTGCCCCACCGTTGCCGCTAGGCTAAGTATAGTAGTAGCGCCATCCCTTGAAACGCGCTACTGCTAGGTAGTTTAACAGTAGCGCTTTCCCCTAAGACGCGCTACTGCTAAGTAGTTTATCTTCTCCACATTGTCCGCCTCTCACTCTCCCCCGCTCCCACTCTCACTCTCCCATGCACCCCGTCGTCCGCCACCGCCGACGTTCGGCCCTCCTCGGCCGCCGCATTGTCGCCGCCGTCCTCGCTTCTCCTTCCTCGGTATGCGCCCTCCTCCCACCGCCCTTCTCCTCCCACCGCGCCCTCCTCCATCCTCCTCCGGCCAAGCCCTCCTCCCACCGCCCTCCTCCCCCTCCTCCTCTCTCCTCCCTCCTCCTCCTCCCTCCTCCCACCCCCCTCCCTCCACCTCTCCTCACTAATCTGTTCTTGTATAATGTAGTTTTTTTACTGTTTTTTAGTAAGTGTTTAATAGAAATGATTTATTTAGTAAGTGGTTAATAGAACTAGTTTATCTATAGTAAGTGCTTAATAGAACTAGTTTATTTAGTAAGTGGTTAATAGAACTAGTTTATTTAGTAAGTAGTTAATAGAACTAGTTTATTTAGTAAGTGTTTAATAAAACTAGTTTAGAGAGAGAGACCTATATTGGCAAATTTAGTTATGTTAGGATTATATATATATATAAGATATTTTGAAATTTTTTGTTCATATTTTCAACCATTGAAATGCAATGACCATCAAGTTTAAATGCTCATATGATGTATATATAAACATGTATAGAGAGAGACCTATATTGGCAAATTTAGTTATGTTATGATTATATATAAGATATTTTGAAATGTTTTTGTTCATATTTTCAACCATTGAAATGCAATGACCATCAAGTTTGAATGCTCATATGATGTAGATATAAACATGTATATCTAGTGTTGCTCAAATAGGATATGTGCTTGCCCAAGTGGCCATGTTTGTAGGGAACACCTCCGAGTGGCCTATGTTTTGCCGGAGTGTTGATTAATTTCCTCTCCGTCAAATTTCATGTGCTCGATATGTGTTTTTTAGCAAAGGTCATGCCGGATTTTTTCGTGAATTTTGGTATGACTTGTGCTAGAATATGTAGAAAATATTGAGTGGCCCGGATTTTCTAGAAAGATAATTAAATTACATTTTGGGTTGACTTTAAGTCTGTCGGGACTCCACCATATATGAGAGAAGAAGAATCCCGACTATTGTGATGGGGGTAGCTTCTCCTTTCGTTCCCGTGTGCTAGACAATTTGGTGTAATGCACTCGAGAATGAAGGGAGGAACTACCATCACCGACGGTCGAACATATACACCACGTGAGCTGAGAATTTTCAAGAAAATACTCAGCAGACTGATAGTCAACCCGTGATGAACAATAATGATCTAATTTAGTTTTTGTAGTACATATATTGAATTGTACAAGTTTAATCTTTGAATTGTGATCATAGGAAATGTCGTACGATGACGACAGGCTCCCTGAGTGCGACTGGTGTGGCGACGAGCAGGGTCTGTGCGACAGACCTCACCTGGTAGAAGGTCAGTGCTTCAGTATTAAGCTCCAAGAGACCTTCGATGTTGAAACGGTACGCAACGATGACAAGTGTTTTTTTTGTAATTAAGCACGACTTTTGCTTCTTCAATGTGTAATTTCCGTCTTTTACAATTTGACTAGCTTATCCCATGCCATGCAAGAAGTTATGTCTTGGAGAAGCTGGATTATGAAGATCATGAAAATATGGAGGCCAAGATAGCTCACCTAAGGACGCATCATGGTTATGATTTGCTGTAAATCTATACAATTCTGAGAGCGTATCCCGTTTTGGTTGGCCGAATTGGGAAGCACTTTGCAAGACGTAAGATTTTCATGGGGGTATGCTTGTCACATTGGATCTTGGCGATCCTGACATCGACGAAGAGAATATGGACATTTGGGTCCTTGTTGATATGCTTCCAATTCTACCGCTATGTGAGTTTCTCAAACATATTATTTAAGTAATTTATATTGTTTATTTTAAAATAGTTGACAGCTTATTTCCATTTACAGCATATTTTCATTCTTTAAAAAAATATACGAAAGATGGTAGACAGAACCTACTACACTGATGGTGCAGAATTAACTTATCAAGAGAAAGATCATCTTATCTCATTTATTATTGATGTTGAGAATTACAATATAATTATCAAACTCCTACACATTATGGTCAATACGTGCCACTGGTGCACGTGTTGAACTACGGTAACATCCATGGAGATGGCATGGTAAGATTTTTTACTATTACGACATCTGTGCATCTTTTGCATATATTCTTTTAAAGCTAAACTACATTGCTAACTACGATATTATTATTATGTTTTTAATCAAAAAATCCTGAAGGATTGTGTGCTTGATCTGATGTTTCCGAAGTGTCGGCTTGGTGTTATTAGCTTACGGCCATATCTGCCTAGGCGTCACAACTGTTCATACCGAATTTCTAAAACCGATCAAGACATGACAATCACAGAATGGAAAATGTATGACCAATCATAGGGAGCTACTTGGAAGCAACATTGTACGAAGCGCATGAATTGGAGACACGATAGTCTCCATTCTCCATAATGGAGAGTCAAGGCCTATCTTGTTTTATACTATTTTACCTTAGAGAGGGTAGTAGGTCCTATGAGAGAGGAGTAGGTCATAGGTACAATGTGTTATCATGTGCTACAATGTGTTAGAATTGATGATGATGAGGAGGAGGAGTTGTGATTATGACTAGTGACCAAGTTTTTATATGATGTCTCATGGACGAAAATGATGATCATGAGGAGTTGTTATATGAAAATGATGTACTATGATGATAAGTTGTTAATGATATTATGATGATGATGATGATGATGATGATGATGATGATGATGAGTTATTATATCATTGGATGAAAGAACCGCAAATTATAATCCATGACTTGGTCACTTAGGATCCATCCACTTTGAAACTAATCCACGGTTCTTTCACCCAGTGATGTAATAACTCATTATGATGTAAAAACAATCTCTACATTGCTACTGTATGAAAACTTATATAATGGTGTATGAATACGACATAAAATAAAAAAGAAATAGAATACATAATAATAGTAGTAGCACGGGCAGAGACGCGCTACTAGTAATTACCAGTAGCGCTCTCTGCAAGAGGCGCTTCTACTAAGTAGGTACAGCAGTAGCGCGTGTAAACCAACGCTACTGCTAACCTTTAGTTGTAGCGACGTAGCAGTAGCGCGGTACCCCGCGTTACTGCTAGGCCAAAAACCAGCGTTACTGCTGGACTTTTCCCTAGTAGTGATACCCCTATGAGCACTTACGAAAGACTGAGCTAGTATATCATCTTGAGATTTTACGAAATCGCCGTAGACGCCTCGTAGTTTACGGGAACGTCTTCTTCTACTGAAGGCGCATCGCCGGAAATCCTAAAATAAATTCAGAATAAATGCGTGCACCGGGACTTGAACCCTAGTAAGATGGGGATACCACTGTCCTTCTAACAATCCAACCACAGGTTGGTTCGCAATATAAGATATGTTGGTAGTTCAGTTACAACTTTGCCAGAACAAGAAGATATTGTGTGTGTTACCTGCAAAAAAAATGATATTGTTTGAAATTTTGCTTTCCTTGCATCACACATGACAATTATGCTTGTTAGTTTATCTCTGTGCACACATTTGTCATTACAATGCAGTCCCACATACATATATCGAGTGCTGACGGTAACAAATTCTTCAACAAGCACAACTCTTGAGAGCAAAACAGCCAGGCACCGTCCAGCAACCCGCTGCTCATGTTTGGTTGGTGACATCATAAACTTGGCGTGGCCTTGACTGTGCCTACATAAGTGGGAAGCGAATCTGGTGACCAGGCAATTCTAAGGCCGGTCTGTGCTGTTGTCACGTCTCTGAATTGGCTACAATTATTTGTCCATTGTTTCCAGTAATGAAAGACACAAGCCAATTGAGCACCGAACCTTGCAGGACAAGACCAATGTTCACGATTATGAGTGACAAAAAGAGGCAGAGAACAATGAGATGTCTTTCATGCAGCGCACAGCTAAAATAGCAGGTGACGACACTACACATACTCTTGGTTGTCTTACCTACAAACATTGATGATTTATGTATGGAAAGATATGACACAAATGACGTACAGTGAACCAGATCAGTTCAAAAAACGGCATAAACCGAAACTAGCGCAGAATCGCTCGATCACCTAAAGTAATAATAAGGGGCAAAATGGAAAAAATTATAAGCAAATTAGTAACGAATATACTTCCTCCGTCTCAAAATAAGTGACTCAACTTATTTTGGGACAGAGGGAGTAGTACTATGTACTACTGCTCATGACTTTGGATCATTGAGAGTGTTTTTATGTTGTCCCTACACGATGTTAACAACATTTACAAGACAACTAAGCGTCTAAGCCCTAAGCCACATGGCTATGAAAATGCCCTAATCAAAGACCGAGGATGTACACGTCTGAATCAGCAAACCAACACACGCGTGCACCAGTGCTACTAAGAACCATGAGGCTGGCTAGTGTTTGTGAATTGTGATCATCAAGCAAAGACCCAAACTGGAAACAAGACATCACCACGATGACGACGACACCATACATATACGGCAACGGCCAGCGCGTGCATGGATGCAGAATTGCGTGGCCGGACTGATCGGTTTTGCGTGGTCGAGAAGGCCCGCCGACGGACCTGCCGAATCGATCTAACGTGCACACTAGACACGCAGTACACACCTCCACATTACATGGCCAAGTATAAACCAAGAGCAAGCGCACACACATCTCGTGGCTAAGCTAGGTAGCAATGGCTTCCAGCGTGCGGCAGCCATGGCCCCTCCTCCTGATCGTCCTCCTCCCGTCCTTGGCCACGGCGACGGTGTTCGACGACAACTACGTGCCCTCGTGGGGCGCAGACGGCTACCACCTCGTCGACCAGGGCACGGAGACCCGTCTCACCATGGACAGAACCTCCGGCGCAGGGTTCCGCTCCAGGTCGACGTACGGGTCGGGGTTCTTCCACATGAGGATCAAGGTGCCCGGGGGGTACACGGCCGGAGTCATCACAGCCTTCTATGTGAGTCGCTGATACATCCGTGCTTGCTGCTCATGGCGGCAGAGCTATAGCTATGATTTTATGTTGCATGGATGCATATGCAGCTGGCGTCGGAAGCACCTTATGATGGCAGTGACCGCGACGAGGTGGACTTCGAGTTCCTGGGCAACGTGGACGGCGAGAACATCACCCTGCAGACCAACGTCTTCGTCAACGGCGACGGCGACAGGGAGCAGAGGCTCAACCTGTGGTTCGACCCGGCAGCCGACTTCCACGAGTACAAGATACTCTGGAACCCGTACCAGCTCGTGTACGTGTGCCTCCATTTCCAAGAAAATAAGCACATGCGTTTTCTCAAACTTGCATTGAAATCTGAAGAGGTCACGTGCAATATATTCGCAGGATATTGGTGGACGATGTGCCGATACGGGTGCTGAGGAACCTGACGGGGCAGGTGCCGGAGTACGAGTTCCCGGCGAAGCAGATGGGCGTGCGGGCGAGCCTGTGGGACGGCTCCGACTGGGCGACGGACGGCGGCAGGATCAAGATCGACTGGGGCCGCGCGCCCTTCGCCGCGGGGTTCCAGGGCTTCGACGTGGACGCCTGCGCCAACACCAGCTCCACGCCGTGCGACTCGACGGACCTCTGGTGGAACGCCCGCAGGCACAGGCGGCTGTCCGTCCGGGAGCAGGCGGCCTACGAGCACGTCCGGAGGACGTACATGAACTACGACTACTGCGCCGACAAGGATGGGTTCCAGAACGGCAAGGTGCCGGTTGAGTGCAGCTACACTACTTAGCCTACTGCTAGCTTGGATTGGATCAGATCGATTTCTAGTTAAGATGGCTATGCATGATTAAAGGGAGGTCCTCAGCCAATATGCAGTCTCGAATAATATTTGCATCATAACATGTGGGATCGTCTCTTCTAATTCTTTTTATCCAACTTATTTATGATTTACTTTTCCTTTGCAAAAAAACAATGATTTACTCTGAGAAAACCCATGGGTGGTGGGCTAGTCCCCATTCGAGTTGTTAATGGGCCTAGCCCAATTAATTTCAACACTTCTATACGTACGGCTCACTCTCTTCTGGAAAAAAACGCACTTCCCAAAACTTAAAAAGAAAACGCACGATCCACTCTGGATGGTATCCATAGAAGTCGTCAGAGTTCATCTTGCTCGCAGTGATCACTCCTCTTCCGACGATGCTTCCATCCACTTACATGTAAAACTACAACCAGTAAAGTTACAAGAAAAATCTGAGTACGTTTGACAAAAATGTTGGATGCATCTATCAGTGCCCATCTCTCACCCCAAAAAAAAAGTCTACCATTGTCCAACATTTCGTTTCAAAACTTGATCGATCAAGAAACAAGAAAAATGAAAAATCAGAATGTGAATAGTACCCCCACGAAAAAAAATGTGAATAGTACAGAACATATACTATTCAAATCAAATTATCTAAAGTCCCCCTATGTACTATCCACAGTTGGATTTACCTATTCTTTTTGCACCGAGCTGTGAATAAAAACTGGTCTTGAATTTGTGTGCCATGGCAGATGCATCACGTATCAAGGTTGTCCAAAAAATAAAGAACTTTTAGATTTTGCATCTGTTCTTAGGTAGCATGGAAAAAACGTATGTGGAAGCAACAGATATATCCTCTCAAGGGCAATGACCTATGTGCTTAGTTTGTCCCCATGGAAAAAAACGATACCCTGTTCGCTGTTCTAAAACAAAAATAGTTTTACATCCACAACCAACAGTGATCCTAGTTCGGTTCCAAGAGCAAAACTGCCATTTTACTCCATATCTCCTATAAAACTGAAACAGTAATAAAAAGTTAGTGTCACTGCAAGTGAAGTGTCCAAGAAGTGATATTGCCTCATCCTTTATCTACCCAACCCTAACAGAAAAAATGCATAAATCCAGGGAATGCCCAACACAAAGTGCCAGGTTATTATAGTTTCCATCACAACATAACAGCAGATGAGCTCAGTGAATCCCATTCAGCATGGATGATAATGTAAATTTGAAATGTACCACATGAAACTTTGCATGATCATGCGGTGGAAATTGTGGGGTTGAATGTAAATGCAACACGGAATGGTCTAGAGAATGGGTGTATACACTTACAAGAGCAGAAATGTCTTTTCCCAGATGACCCCATAAGAAAATCGTCAGGCTTGAAAATGACTCTACTTAGTATGTAAGTGATCGTATGATTCAAAAATAAATAAGTTACATATGTACGACAAATGACAACCAGACTAAAGAAAAAGAGCTGGCAAAAGTCGTCACTAATTAGTCAAATCCATATCTGAAATGAAGGATATGGTCCATTACAACCAATAAGAATGGCAAGTGCTTCTGAAAATTTGCATATATACAGCTGAATGATTAAACTACTGTCAAGTAGTTTACCAAAATTTGTATAGCAAAGCATAAACCATGCTCTTCCCCCATTTCCTTTGATCTACTCGAGTAATGCCCAAAAGCCTCAATTACACAGTCAACTGTGCAGAAAGCACGCCTTCCACCGACAAGCTGAACCATCGGATAGCAGCTACAGTGCAATGAGAAACCAATTGTACTAATAATAAATGTCTATTTCCTTTCCACTCATCTCGTATACATGATCTCGTGCCTCGGTCAGAGCAACCTGTATTGACTCAAATAAACCGCCAACCTAACTTTAAATGTGCCCCATAAACGAACTAACTGGTAAGGAAACTAACCTGTCCAAATTTACCAAAGAAGTTGTTAGCGAGCATTAATGATGTGACCGCAAGATCTTCATTGGCCTTGAGTGCTTGTGCCAATGCAAATGCTCCATCATCCTGTCACAAGTATAAAGGATGTTGAGCATAGTGGAGATATGCCAATAGCTGACACCTTGAAAACTGTATTTCTTACTCTAATCTCATTAAATCCAAGGTCAAGTGATTTCAAGGATTCATTGATTATCTTCAAACTTCTTGCCAAGCAGATAGCACCCTTCAGGAATATGAAAAGAGTCAAAAAGGATGGATCATATAGCACATGCAAGTTTAACGAACATGTACCAAAGATTACACATACATCATCTCCAAGTCCATTTGCCCGCAAATCCAATGTCGACAATGTTGTGTTATACTTCAAACAATCAGCAATGAACTCTGCACCTGACACACCTATCTGCAGGATATATAACTCGGCTGAAGACGCAAGATTAAAAAATACTTAAATCTGCATCTACGCTTCAATTAAGTTCTGATGGTTACCTGGCACCAACCAAGCTTAAGGGTTTGGAGTTTCCCGTTGAACTTAAGAACATCACACAAAGCCTTTACCCCCTCTGATCCAATTGGATTATAACTCAACTCCAGCTATAGGTAACATTCTGAATCAGTGGAAGTGCCTTACTTCATCCAATAAAATGGTTTGGATGATATGTTTACTTACTGTTGTCAGCACTTCATTCTCCTTCAAAGTTTCAGCTATTGCAGTTACCCCTCTAGAGTGAATGTTATTACCACCCTGAAAAGTAAAGGAACTTCAGAGCTCTTGTGCTAATGACAAAAACTTCAGGGAAACTAATAGTTTCTGAAGTAGCACAGAGCAACATGAAACCTTATCTGAGATTATGTGGTAATATGACTTCTTTTTTGGAATGTGTGGTAATAATGTAAAATTAAGTATTTGACATTCTTCATGTCAATGGTAAAAAACAATACAAATAATACTCACAAAGTCCATAGTAGAAATTGTTTTGTTCTGCTTCAGAGCATCCGCCACCTTTTCAGCTCCCTGAAAAAAAATCATGTTAATCTACATTAAAAGCCAGTTTAATTGCAAATATAATGCTAAGGTATCATGTATTTGTCATTATCTATTCAATGCAGTGAGAGTGAGAGTATTAGCTAATAAACAATGAATAAGCAACAAGATGACAGAACAATGACTTGCTAGCTTCCAGCACTACAACGATCATGTGAAAGACACTAACATAAATAAAGCACAAGTTCAAACATAAACAAGTCCAGAGTTCCAAGCAATTACATCTCCAAAGTCCATGTCAAATAAAGTACCAATAATAATGTTCACAATTTCACATCAGTTCAGCCAAGGTGATATCACACGGATGCACAACCACAGTGAAGTCATGGTGCCTTTATTACTTGATACAGGAGACAGGCCATGTGAGGCGATGGGCTGGGCCACATTTTTGCAAACCCAGCGTGCTGCCAAATGAGTAAAGGGGTGTACGTCTTGAGATTTCATGATACAGTACATTTTCTAGTCGACAATTCACAGAAGGAAAAAATGGGCATGTCATGGGTGGAGAATGTGGGCCTTGGGCCTACAACTGGCGCACTGCTCGGAGAGACAACTCATGTGCCTATCAATTAGTTACAGAAAGGTTATCAACAAGTATACGGATAGATTAAATAGTTATCAGTTAGAGATTGAGTTTGCTATTTACAATCTGTACCCATCCGTGGCTATAAAGCTAGGTCTTATGTCTTTCTAGGCAAACAATGAGAAATCAACTTATTCCTTCCTAGATTCATCAATCTCTCCTAAGCAAGCCTCTCAGTACAAGGCAGGGTAGTAGATACACTATATGCCAGCTAACTTAGACTCGGTTTTTCAGATCAAGGAGAGGAAGAACAACCATAGGAATATGCATATTTTAAGTTTCTGAAAAGGATCACAGTTACATGAAAAAGGTATAGCTCCACATGTTCCAGAAAAAATGAAGCTGACAGCCAAAAGTTCTAAAGCAGTCCTATTATATGTACACACCACAATACTTTTAACAAACGAGGGTAAACAGTAACAACAATACTACCTCGTCACCAACATCATCCATGTAAAGGCTGAGCCACCGTAGAGACTTTGTCACTTTGATGAACTCAGCTACATAGAGAGAACCTTCTGATGTAATGTTGTTGTTACCGATATCCAAGACTGTTATCTTCCCTGTAACTCAGCCAAACAGGCAATGAATTATGAACTTTTACAACCAATCAACCAAATACAAGCTAGTCAATGTGGATAGCCAACAGAGACACCTTTGTGAGCAGATAATGCAGACATCAACACCCGTAATCCCTCGTTCCCAAATCCATTACCATGTAAATGAAGTTCCTAACAAATTTAAGGTCAATCAACATGAGAGAAAATGGACAAACAACAAAAACTCACAGGAACAAAAACTAATTTCACAATTCAACCTAAGGTTCTAAAGATCTTTGGTCATATATGGTAGGAAAAGAGTTCTGTGGTTATCACCTCATGACAAGTACCAGCATGACTTCAAATTCAAAAACAAGTTAGTATAGTGCCAGATACACAACAAGTTTCCAGATTGCTGAATCAAAATTCTGCTATTGTATGTTATTTAACCTGGTTTTACATGCATATCTTTTGAAAACAAAACAACCCATAACCGAACAATGTGGAAGTACGTAATCAGATATATCGAATAGTACCCTGAGAGATTTGTTCCCTACAACTCCTTTTGCTAGGCTGGATGCACCGAGAGGACCACCATAGTTGCCACTAGAATACATCAGATAGAGTGTACAATTAGTTAGTAAGATCGATTCAAACACAATGTCAACTGTTCACAGCTTGATATGCATATTCGTTGTAGCATCACGGGTAAAGGCACTAGGTTTGTGAGCGACTAACTTGAGATACAAACTCCGTAGCGTATTATTCTCAAGAAGTGCATCTGCAATACTTGCAAAACCCTGTTCCAAGATAACCAAAAAAAAGAGATGCTATCATAATTCTTCAAGGATGCAATCATATAGTAAGCCCTTTCTCCTTTTGTGATTGAAGTGAATGTTTTTGCTTCAGTAGATATTTATACATACACTGTATTCTATTGTATTGTTGCTAAGCTGTACAATACGTATTGTTTTGTTCTTTTTCAGCAGATCTGAAATTGCTTTTGCCCCCTGAAAAAAGAAATTGCATATTACATCATTACAAGAGGTAAACACACACACACACACACACACACACACACACAAATGCAGAGAGAGAGAGAGAGAGAGAACCTCATCTCCGATATTTGTACTGTTCAGGAAGAGCTTCTGAATACCTACGTTTTCTATCAATATATCTGAAAGACACTGTAAGCATTCGTGTGTTACATTCAGTGGGAATTTATGCAAATATACTCAATTACTGTTCTGCGTTTCTTAAAAAATTGCATGCCAAAGTCAAGTTTGCTGCTAATGAAATCAGACAAATATTTGAAACTAGCATGTAGGTGAAAACCTCCAAATAGGCATGGATGCGAACAATCATAATGCAAATCAGATGACAGAATATCATGCAACACTGGCCAGCCAGGAAAAACAAAGTCAAAGTAATTGCAAAGCTATTTACTCTACAATTTCAGAGCACAAAATCAGAACATAATATATGATTTGCATGGTATACATCAGGCAAACTACAGAACAAAATGGAAGGCAGGGATGATAAAGTTGAGAAGACCTTAGCTCCTTCATCTCCAATGATATTTCCAGATAAATTGAGAGTCTTCAAAGCTGTGTTTATCTGGAGAATGCCATCGAAAGCTTCTATTCCCGCAGCTGTTATTGCATTACCCGAAAAGTCCACCTCTTCAGCACTCTGGGAACAAAGAAAACAACAAATGTTTACAAAGATATTAGGAAATCTGAAAGTGCTATGTCTGCTACATTACATATCTAACCCTGTTATAGGCTAAGATTCAATCACTACATTAGATATCTAACCTTGTTATAGGCTAAGCTTTCTGCAAGAAAGAATAGTCCCTCATCCCCGAATTGACGGCCTGCCAAACAACTGGACTATTAAAGAGAAAGGTATTATAGCACACTGGTTGCCTTACAAGAGCTTTAGCTCGCATTTGCTAGCAAAATGTTCTAACTTCAGTTCTTTGAAATACCTGCCATGTTAACGGTTTTCAGTGTACGAAGTTCCTTATAAAACTTGTTTAGATTTTTCTTCGACTCCTTTTGAGCTTTAGTGCTTGTAGATGTTGACAAATTGGAGCCGGCAGCAAAGGACCACGTGACCCCAGAAGATGTAGGTTCTCCAGAATTCTGATCCTTTCTCTTTGGGGGGAGGAAATTCTCAACCACCTTCCAAATGACTGTCCTCTGAAACAGAAAATTAGTAGCCGTTCCAGATACCAACTCTCAAAAAACAAGATGTACAACAACATGTGAACGGATTATGAACTTTGCATCCCGTACAGCATACATGTGTAGTAGGTCCCATTAAGACTTCCATTTGGTACCTATGTGGAGGGCTAGTTCGAAGTTTGAATAAAAGACAATCTGGCCAAGCACAATTGGAATGGCAACAAAAAGTACTGCCGTTGCGATCAGGACGGAACAATTCAACATCTTCTCTCTTTTGCCCCTCCGCTCGTCTCATCTGGCAGATTATTTTTGTGGCCTTCAACCTAACTCTGCCAACTAGTATCTTGAATATGTTTGGAAATTGGCTACCTGGGGTAAATAGACAACTAAAGGCTCAAATTCAGGTTGCGTGTGTGCCTTATGTTGGGCTATGTGGCATTGTCGTGATGATATTATTTGTAACAAAAAAAAAACTTTCTTGCAGGTTATTCATGTGGTCACACATAGGAACCGAGTGTGGTGCTTACTGTTGAAATGTGAGATGGGCCTAGAGCCCATATGACAATTTCAGATTTGATCTCTAAGGGCCCATGTAGGTGGCATGACAAGGTGGTGGGAAGTTTAGTCCCACCATGCTAGTGGAAGGAAAGTTGGAGTGGTTTATAAGGGTGGCTCTTCTACATGCTATTGGAGCTTGAGAAGAGAAGAGGCCCTCGCGCGCTCCTCCTCCTCCGCTCACCACGCCACGCCTCGCCGCGCCGCGGGTTGCGGGATTGAGCCGAGCCGAGCTCACTCCTATGCGCTTCTTTTTGCCGGTCAGGAACGGAGAGTCTTTGACAGGTAGGGCCACGATCTGAGACGTCGGATCGTGGGCTACCGACTTGGACGTGGGTTCAGCCCACGTCTCTCCACGCGCGGCCGCACATATATATGCCAACCCTAGCCGCTGCAAAACAGAACGCATCTCCGCCTCTACGCCCACGTCGTTCCTCTGCTGCTGCTGCCGCCGGCGACTCCATCCCATTCACCGCGTACACGATTGACGGGAGAGCAGGTCTCCGAAACTCCGTCTCTCTGGTTCTTGTACGGTAGAGAGGCGAATAGGTTTTTGGGAAGCGACTACGCGACTGCTCGCCTCCGATCCACTACTTCCTCTACGTCTGTGCCGTCTCTGTCATCACCATGTCAAGCGACGCCGAACGTGCCGCCGCCGAGAAGACCGAGGCCGACAAGAAGGCCGCCGAGGACGCTTCTGCTGCTGCTGTCACCGCGGCAGCGGCTTCTGCATGGCCTACTGGAGGGTATACCGCGTTCATCCCTCTCCTGATAATTTCTGTATTAGCAGTGCTAGCATCATGTGTAGATTTGTCTACTATTTGCGTAGTACGTGCTTGCTTAGATCAGTACCAGTATGTTCCTAGTTCTGTCAATGCCATGCTCGTTATCTACTTATGGATTAAATTAGTCGAAAAATTGCCTATTTTCTTAGCAATCCAAAAACCTATTATGTGTAGGAATTTTTCGGCAAGTGGCTTTGCCGCAGCACTGAAACCGGATAAGTTTACCGGTACGTATTTTAAGCATTGGCAGACAAAGACCACTTTATGGCTCACGGCTATGAACGTGTTCTGGGTCACCGGGGTGTCCACGGGAACGATTGCTCCTGAACAGGAGAAGGCGTTCAGGGAGGCAACCACTGTGTTTCTCAGAGCAGTTCTTAGCGTGATCGGAGATAAACTGGTCGACGCATATTTATATGTGCATGTCGCCAAGGACTTGTGGGAGGCGCTCGAATCTAAGTTCGGGGCTGCCGATGCAGGGAGCGAGATGTATATTATAGAGCAGTTCCACGATTACAAGATGGTTGAGAACCGTCCTGTACTGGAGCAGGCTCATGAGATAATATGCATTGTTAAGGAGCTTGAGCTTCTGAAGTGCGAGTTACCGGGCAAGTTTGTCGCGGGCTGCATAATCGCTAAGCTCCCCAATTCCTGGAGGAACTTTGCCACCACTCTGAAACATCAGAGGCGTGAATTCTCTGTGGAGGATGTCATTGGCCATCTGAGTGTTGAGCAGAATTCGAGGGCAAAGGACTCGCACGGAAAAGGGGCCGAAGGGACTTCTGTTGCCAACATGGTGAACCAGAGGAACTTCAACTCCCACAAGTTCAAGGGAAAGAACGGTGTCCAACAGAATACCGACTTCAAGAAGAAGGGTAAGAAGACCTTCAAGAAGAACAAGAAGGATGAGGGCTGCTTTACTTGTGGTTCGGCTGAACATTGGGCCAACAAGTGCCCAAACAAGTTTAAGAAGTCAGGACAGGACTCCAAGTCTGTCAACATGATTGTGGGCAACAATGAGAATGGTGCATCTGGGTACGGTAATTTATTTACTGTTTTTTCAGTGTTTCAGCCTACCGATTGGTGGGTGGATACAGGTGCAGGTGTTCATGTGTGTGCTGACATTTCATTGTTCTCTTCTTACCAGGTCACAGGCCACGGGTCCGTATTGATGGGGAATGGCGCGAGTGCTTCTGTTCATGGTGTTGGCACGGTCGATCTGAAGTTTACTTCGGGAAGGATCGTGCAGCTGAAGAACGTGCAGCATGTCCCCGCCATCAAGAAGAACCTCGTTAGTGGCTCCCTTCTATGTAGAGAAGGGTTTAAGTTGGTATTCGAGTCTAATAAATTAGTTGTTACTAAGTATGGACTATTTGTTGGAAAAGGTTATGAGAGCGGAGGGATGTTCCGCCTTTCCCTCGCAGATTTCTGTAATAAAGTCGTGAACCATATTCATTCGAGTGTTAATGAATCTGAGGTTTGGCATTCACGTCTTTGTCACATAAGTTTCGGTGTTATGACGCGGCTAGCTAAGTTGGATTTAATCCCGAGTTTCACTTTAGCCAAAGGTTCTAAGTGCCTGTCATGTGTGCAAGCTAAGCAACCTCGCCAGCCTCACAAGGCTGCGGAGGAGAGACACTTGGCACCATTAGAACTCATACATTCTGATCTTTGTGAGATGAACGGTGTATTGACTAAAGGTGGAAAGAAATACTTCATGACATTGATAGATGATTCCACTAGATATTGCTATGTGTATCTGTTAAATACTAAAGATGAGGCTCTACACTACTTTAAAATCTATAAGGCAGAAGTTGAGAATCAACTTGAAAAGAAAATTAAACGATTCCGTTCAGATCGTGGTGGAGAGTACTTCTCGAGTGAGTTTGATTCCTTCTGTGCGGAACACGGCATTATTCATGAGAGGACGCCTCCCTATTCACCCCAGTCAAACGGGGTTGCCGAGCGGAAAAACCGTACTCTAACTGATCTGGTTAACGCCATGTTAGATACGTCGGGTTTATCCAAGGCATGGTGGGGGGAGGCTATATTGACGGCATGTCATGTCCTGAATAAAGTTCCGATAAAGGATAATGAGATCACTCCCTATGAGAGATGGGCAAAGAGAAGGACAACACTCTCGTACTTGCGTACTTGGGGCTGTTTGGCGAAAGTCAACGTGCCGATCCCCAAAAAGCGTAAGCTTGGACCCAAGACTGTGGACTGCGTTAATTTGGGCTACGCTAAGAACAGCGTTGGCTATAGATTTCTAGTAGTGAAATCTGAGTTACCTGACCAGAAGGTCGGTACAATCATAGAGTCTAAGGATGCTACATTCTTTGAGGATATTTTTCCTATGAGAGATATGCAAAGCACTTCTAGACAGGAATCTGAGGAGACTCCTGAGCCTGCCATTCCTATGGAATATTATGAACGAACACATGATGAAAATCCTGAGGAGGATGACGAGGAAACCCTTGGTAGGGGCAAGAGACAAAGGACTGCAAAGACCTTTGGTGATGATTTCTTCGTGTACCTCGTGGATGATACTCCCACTTCTATCTCAGAAGCGTATGCCTCTCCAGAAGCTGACTACTGGAAGGATGCGGTCCGTAGCGAGATGGATTCCATCATGGCTAACGGGACATGGGAGATCACTGAGCGTCCCTATGGTTGCAAACCATTGGGATGTAAGTGGGTGTTCAAGAAAAAGCTTAGGCCCGATGGTACGATTGAAAAGTACAAGGCCAGGCTTGTGGCCAAAGGCTATGACCAGAAAGAAGAGGAAGATTTCTTCGATACTTATTCACCTGTGGCTAGACTGACCACCATTCGAGTATTACTCTCGTTGGCGGCCTCACATGGTCTTCTCGTCCATCAAATGGATGTTAAGACGGCTTTTCTGAATGGAGAGCTAAATGAGGAAATCTACATGCAACAGCCAGATGGCTTTGTGATAGATGGTCAGGAAAGGAAGGTGTGTAAGTTGCTGAAATCTTTATATGGCCTGAAGCAAGCACCTAAGCAATGGCATGATAAGTTCAATACAACTCTGACATCTGTTGGTTTCGTTGTTAATGAGGCTGACAAATGTGTATACTATCGCCATGGTGGGGGCGAAGGAGTTATACTGTGCTTGTATGTTGATGACATACTGATATTCGGAACAAACCTCAAAGTCATTGAGGAGGTCAAATCGTTTCTGTCTCAGAACTTTGAGATGAAGGACCTTGGTGTGGCTGATGTTATCTTGAACATCAAGCTACTGAGAGATAATGAGGGTGGGATCACACTTCTGCAATCCCATTATGTTGAGAAGGTGTTGAGTCGTTTTGGATATTCGGACTGCACACCATCTCAAACACCATATGATCCTAGCGTGTTGATTCGAAAGTCCAAAGGCATGGCTAAAGATCAATTGAGATACTCTCAAATCATTGGTTCACTGATGTACCTAGCGAGCGCAACGAGGCCTGACATCGCGTTTGCTGTGAGCAAACTGAGCCGGTTTGTTTCCAAACCGGGTGATGTACATTGGCATGCTGTTGAAAGAGTTATGCGCTATCTGAAAGGTACTATGAACTATGGACTTCACTATACCGGAGACCCGTCGGTACTTGAAGGGTATAGTGATGCGAATTGGATCTCTGATGCTGATGAGATGAAGGCCACAACTGGGTATATGTTTACTCTTGGAGGTGGCGCTGTTTCCTGGAAGTCTTGCAAGCAAACGATCTTAACGAGATCGACAATGGAAGCAGAATTAACAGCATTAGACACTTCTGGTGTTGAAGCAGGATGGCTTCGAGATCTTTTGATGGACTTGCCACTGGTTGATAAACCGGTTCCGGCTATCCTTATGAACTGTGATAATCAGACTGTCATCACCAAGGTGAAGAGTTCAAAGGACAACATGAAGTCCAACAAACACATAAGAATGAGATTAAAAGCTGTCAGAAAATTAAGAAACTCCGGAGTGATAGCGCTGGACTATGTCCATACGGCTAAGAATCTGGCAGATCCCTTTACGAAAGGGCTATCACGTGTAGTGATAGATAGTGCATCGAGGGAGATGGGTATGAGACCCACATGAGTTGCCATGGTGGTAACCCAACCTATGTGATCGGAGATCCCGTGAAGTAGGACCTGGGAAAACAAGCCAGTGGTGAACTGAGGAGAGTAACTTTACTAACCCACTCCGTTGGAGATGCAATACTCTCGGAAACTGTATGGAAGGATGACTACTGTCTTAATGTGTTCCAAGGCTTATATGTATAAGCAAGATGCTATCCTACAGAGCGATCTTTGGAGGAACACACCTATGTGAGCCCGACTGCTAGTCACAGTCTATGAGATTGGGGTGATCTCTAGTAAGCTCATGAATAGGCCAGGAGTGTGACTTATATGCTCCACCCGAGGGGTCAGCCTTCGGCAGCCCAGTACTAGTAAGACATGTGGTGAAACTTCTTTACGCCAAACTGACAATTCAAGGCATAGTCCATTGTTCAGTTGTGAAGGAGTGTAGCTACTTGCTCTAGGTGAAGCTCAACCTTAACAGGTCTTCACTGAAACACTAGTATATCAAAACAGCGTTTGGAACAAAGGACAAAGTGGGCCCCTAAGATCTGGTGGGGGATTGTCGAAATGTGAGATGGGCCTAGAGCCCATATGACAATTTCAGATTTGATCTCTAAGGGCCCATGTAGGTGGCATGACAAGGTGGTGGGAAGTTTAGTCCCACCATGCTAGTGGAAGGAAAGTTGGAGTGGTTTTATAAGGGTGGCTCTTCTACATGCTACTGGAGCTTGAGAAGAGAAGAGGCCCTCGCGCACTCCTCCTCCTCCGCTCGCCTCGCCACGCCACGCCTCGTCACGACGCACCACGGGTTGCGGGATTGAGCCGAGCCGAGCTCACTCCTATGCGCTTCTTTTTGTCGGTCAGGAACGGAGAGTCTTTGACAGGTAGGGCCACGATCTGAGACGTCGGATCGTAGGCTACCGACTTGGACGTGGGTTCAGCCCACGTCTCTCCACGCGCAGACGCACATATATATGTGGGGCGCTGCCAACCCTAGCCGCTGCGAAACAGAACGCATCTCCGCCTCCACGCCCACGTCGTTCCTCTGCTGCTGCTGCCGCCGGCGACTCCATCCCGTTCACCGCGTACACGGTTGACGGGAGAGCAGGTCTCCGAAACTCCGTCTCTCTGGTTCCTGTACGGGGGAGAGGCGAATAGGTTTTTGGGAAGCGACTACGCGACTGCTCGCCTCCGATCCACTACTTCCTCTACGTCCGCGCCGTCTCCGTCATCACCATGTCAAGCGACGCCGAACGTGCCGCCGCCGAGAAGACCGAGGCCGACAAGAAGGCCGCCGAGGACGCTTCTGCTGCTGCTGTCACCGCGGCTGCGGCTTCTGCATGGCCTACTGGAGGGTATACCGCGTTTATCCCTCTCCTGATAATTTCTGTATTAGCAGTGCTAGCATCATGTATAGATTTGTCTACTATTTGCGTAGTACGTGCTTGCTTAGATCAGTACCAGTATGTTCCTAGTTCTGTCAATGCCATGCTCGTTATCTACTTATGGATTAAATTAGTCGAAAAATTGCCTATTTTCTTAGCACTTACTGCAGTGTGTGGGGGCGTGGGATTCTCTAGTCTCTAAGAGCATCTCCAGCAGCTCCCCTATTTCCAAAAAAAAAAAATCATGTATAGGGGAAGTTGACAACAAAAACACTCCGGCAGTTTCCCTAAACCCAATAAATTTTGACCCAATAGGGGAGCAATGACCCGGTCCAGTAATAGGATTAGCGATGCATCAGTTGTACTATCATGTAATCATTCACGGTTGTCGTCTTTCTGAGTCTTTCTTTCTTTGTTTTTGCTAGTATAAGCATCAAAAACGTTGCAATAAAGATGGTTGCGTGCATCAATCGATGCATAAGTCAGGGGCATTCACTCCTTTTCCGGGAGAAAACTGTAACTAGGAAATCACGCTATCAGCTGGTCAACACTGTGCACATATTCTAAGGAACACTACGCATCAACAGTCAGAGTATTTCGTAGGAGATGCGCTCAGTAGGGAGCAGGGAACAGGGCATCTGCTCGTGATGATAAGATGACTGTTCAACTACTATTATAAGTTGGAAATTGGAAGAGAAAGCATAGAGAGGAAACAGTCAGGCTATACCAAAGCTCAGCGCGAGCAACGCCCCGGCCGGGACGATGTAGCGAGTGATGCCCCCCGCTCCCGCACCCAAGGGGCGCGATACGGGCTCCCCTTGCTCCTCGCGGTAGGCTCTCCGGCGCGCACCCCCGCGTCCGACCCCGGGGGGCTTGTCCTGGCTGTGAATTCCCTCGAACGCCTCGGGCGCAGCCCGCGGCGCTACGCTCCACCGGCGGGCGCGCGGCGGCAGGGAGGGGAGGCGCCGAGACAGAGGCTTCGGGCCGGAGGAGGCGCAGCGCCGATGGGCGAAGGAGGAGGGCGCGACGAGGGAGGGCTTGAGGGGGCGGGCGGAGGAGAGGAGGAGGGAGGACTCCATTGGATGCGGATGGTGTCCGCCGGAGATGTGGACGGGGTTTTGGGAGGGGAGAGAGCTTTTCTTTCTGGGGCAGGAGAGGGTAAGGTTGTGGATTACGCCGGGTCAGGTTTCGAATTTTACCTTACCCGGTCTCGCTACTGAACTGCGACATGATAGAGCCTAGGAGTAACTCCGTGTGCTGTCTCCTAAAATTAACTCTTCAAAATTTGAGAGTTTAAATTTCTGTGCACTTGGTGATTCGAATAGGGTATATTTGGTTCGGGAACGAAGCGTAATGAAATGTCATGGTTTCATTCCATTAGAATAGGTCGATCCCGTGCTTGTGTTTGGTATGCAAAAATTCGGAGGAATAAAATGGTTACAATTTTTTGTGTCAAAATGGATTCGTTCATCTCACCTCTTTCTCTAAGAATCGTCAACTGAAATTCGCTCAGAGAACATTTTTATATAAACATTGAATTGAATTTCAGTCAAATAAAAATGGTTGAATAAAGTGGCACGAGAACACCACTCCCCCTGGCTCTCGTGTCGCCCCTTTCGTGCGACACGGGAGCGACCTAATCCTAGCCGCCACCACCATTTCCCCCCTCTCTCCCTCCCTCTCCGCCACCACCCGAGGAGACCGTCAGCTATTGCGCATCTACTGGTGAAGGTGGCGGCGAGGATTTGTTGCCTTGCGCTAGCGTGGGGGCTCTGGAAGCCAGGGGTGGCGGTGTTGAATGGAGATGGTGGCAAACGGAGCTTAGGAAGACAGTGTTTATGGACTTGGAGGTAGGGTAAACGGAGCACCGAGGAGCCCACAAGCTCAGGTGGCACCGTAGGGGGGGGGGGGCACCTGAGCTTGTGGCTTTATGGTGGCCCCCTTCTAGTAGATCTTTTCGCCAATATTTTTTATTAATTTCAAACTAATTCTTCGTAAATTTTCATCCAATTTTGAGAAATTTTATTTCTGCACAAAAACAACATTAAGGTAGTTCTTCTGAAAATAGCGTCAGTTTAGGTTAGTTTCATTCAAATCATGCAAATTAGAGTCCAAAATAAGAGGAAAAGTGTTTGAAAAACAGATACCTTGAAAACGTATCATCGTCTCACGGCCTAACAATAGTTTGTTTAGTTAAAAAGGCCACCCCAGTCAAAGGATTGCTTAAGGCCCACTTGACTTGGTCAAAAGTTGGCGGGCCGACCCTTTATAGGCATGTTAATATCATGTTTGCAAGTAGCCCAATTACGGTCACGATATGTTAGGACCTGTCTAAATTCGACCCATTAGGGGCATGTGGGCCATCCACTACGATTTCAGTCGTCGATACTTTGGGGCCATGTGTGTCTCATGACGTCTTTCGTCCCATGTGTGGTCTGTTGTATCTTTTGACCCTTCCTCGGCTCATCGTGCTTTTGGCCCATCTAGAACCTGTAAAATCTTTTGACACATTACGACCCATGGTTGTTTGCGTTGTTTTCGGCCCATGGTATCTTTCGACTCGTTAAGAGCATGCGTCTTATTGGGCCCATTTTTGGCCCTTAAGAACTTTCGATCCGCTAGCGACCTGTGGCCACTGAGACATTTTTAGCTCGTGGTTTCATTCAACCCGTTAGAGGTCCATGAAACCTTTGGGTCGTTTCAAGCCCGCCGTAACATTCAGCCCATTAAAAGCATGTTTCTCCTGTGGTTTGTATTTAGCCCGTGTTGAGTTTCGGCCTGCTAATGGCTCATTTTTCCTACTGTTTCTATTAAGCACGTGATCACTTTCAACCTGTTAACGGCCCGTTATGTGTTTGGGCCATTAGCGTGTTGTTGTGCTTTTAGCCCGTTTGTGGCCCATGCTATGTTTTGGGCCTTTTCGAATGTACAAGGTTATTCAGCCCTTTAGTGGACCATAATGAGTTTTGGCTCATTTGCAGCCCGATATTATTAAGGCCAGTATGTGACCCATGGTTACCACGACCATATGTGGCCTATGGTTAATATGTCCCGCAAGTGGCCATGGTTATTACGACCGGTATGTGGCCCCTGGTTATTACGACCATTAATAGCCAACTGGACGTTCGGTCCTCAGCGGACCATGAATCATTAAATAAAAAAAAAGCAAATGGTTGCTAAGAAATCAAACAAATAACAAACTTCATGACTATACTAGTAAGGATTTTTATGTTATAGAATTGGACTTGTATATTTCAATGATGAGATTTCTCAAAATGCTCTAGGTCTTCATGAACAAGCAAGTTGGATGTACACCATATTAGTTCATTTGGAGAGTTGCCATAGACTTATTATAGTTCTCGTGCATCCGGCGCATGACAATCCCTACTCCTTGTACTAACATCGATCATAAGGCATCTCCATTGCCTAATGACCAGCCTTGTTGGTGTCAAACTTTCTTCTTTTTTCACTTATTAAAAAAACCATCATTATTCTTTTTTCATATATAAGTGCCAAGATCAAAGCTTATGTCTTGAGCATCACGTGGGTACTAAGTACTTGAAAATGGGGGATTCATGTAATTGATTACTTGACCAAGGCTCTAGGTCATGTTATGATAAAGCCTTGAGCATTTGGGGCCATGTTTTTTGATACCATTAAGTGTTGATAGGTAGGACATGAAGGCATTGAAGCATGAAAAGCAAGAGTAATTTTGTTTGCATATTTTGATGTTACTGGCTTGTTATTAATTATAGACAATTGCCATAAGTCACCTTTATCATAAGTTCACAACACTTTACGTCATTAGATCAAGACTATGCTAGGTAGCATGCAATTTCAAAAATTATCTTGGTTTTTTATCATCTACCTACTCGATGACGAGAAAAGATTAAGCTTGGGGATGTTGATACGTCTCAAACATTATCTATAATTTTTTTATTGTTTCATGATATTATAATACCACATTTAGATACTTTTGTAGAAATTTATATTATTTTTATATACTAACTTATGAATTCGGTGCCCAGAGCCAGTTGCAGTTTTCTGCAAGTTTTTGGTTTTATAGAAAATCAATATCTCCAGACCGCCCAATACCCTGGTGATTTTTAACATTTTTTATGGAAGGTAAAGGTTTTATAAAGCACTGGAGGGTCACCAGGGCCTCCATATGGCCAGCCCATGCGACTAGGGGCATGTGGTGGACCCATTTGGTGCCCCTTGCACCGCTTAACTCGTTCTTTCGCTTATAAATTCCCATTGTTCCAGAAATCCTCAGAACCAATTTTCATGATTTTTGCCGCCGCAAGTTCCTGTTCCGAGGAGATCCAATCTGAAGGCCTGTTCTGGCACCCCGTCGGAGGGGAATCCATCACTAGAGCCATGTTCGTCAACTTTGCTGCCACCTTGTCTATGTGTGAGTAGTTTCCTTAGGACCTCGGGTCCATAGTAGTAGCTAGATGGGGTCCATAGTAGTAGCTAGATGGCATCCTCTCCCTCTTATGCCTCAATACAAAGTTTTTGTGAGCTGACTCACATGATCAGGATCCATCTGATGTAATCGGTGTTGTGTTTGTTGGAATATGGTGAATTTTCACTTTATTACCAGATTTTTCATTGAATTTTATCGAATCTATTATGGTTTATTTACTGCATAATTGAGTAGTCATATATGGTCTCCAATCTATTTGTCTTCTTAGGCCAAGTTTGATGAGTACATCTTCAGAGGGAATTGTGTATGGTAGTGGGTTCAATCTTGTGATGATCTATATCCCAGTGACAGAAAGGGACAGGACTCGTATTGTATTGTGGATAAAATGATGGTTTCTTTCTCGTAGTTGGATTATAGTTTTACTATGTACATTATGTCACCATGCTTATTGTAATGCTATGTTTGTTATGAACTTAATACCTCGAGATGCATGCTGGATAGCGGTCTTTGGGTGGAGTATTAGTTGTAGATGCAGTTGGATTCACGGTCTACATATCATAGACGTACTTCCCATACAAGATTGTGCCATGAATGATCATAGTCATAAATACAAATATTGCAATTTAATCATTGGCCAACTTTAATTCGTTCACCACAACACATCTATCTTTCTTGAAGAGATGCCCCTAGTGATGCTATGGCCTCAAGTCTATTTTCCATCACCACAATTACAATATTTCTTTGCTTTCTCGTTGTACCATTTTTATTATTTTATCTATCTATCAGTTTCTAGCATACCATACATTTACCCTTGTAACTAGCACAACAAGAAACTTGACAACCTTCTTCAATCATGTGGGCCAAGTTTGTTTTGTTTTTAGTGTGCAGGTACTTAAGATTAGTTGTTGCAAAAGAATCTTCTACTGGTCTGATAAATCTTGATTCTCAATCGAGGGAAATACTTATTGTTAAGTTACATCACCTTACACCTCGGGGGTTACTCAACCACTTTTACGAAAGAGCAAACAATGGTGGAGAAAATAGGTGGGGGAGGGTAGGGCGGACCCACGGACGAAGGGACGAAAAAACTAGTGGGAGGAATGGCAGACGAAGGGGTGGGACTGAAGGAAATATGCCCTAGAGGCAATAATAAAGTTGTGATTTTACATTTACTTATTTCATGATAAATGTTTATTATTCATGCTAGAATTGTATTAACCGAAAACTTGATACATGTGTGGATACATAGACAAAATACTGTGTCCCTAGTAAGCCTCTACTAGACTAGCTCGTTGATCAAAGATGGTTAAGTTTCCTAACCATAGACATGTGATGTCATTTGATAAATGGGATCACATCATTAGGAGAATGATGTGATGGACAAGACCCATTTGTTAGATTAGCATTATGATCGTTCAGTTTTATTGCTATTGCTTTCTTCATGTCTAATACATATTCCTTCGACTATAAGATTATGAAACTCCCGGATACCGGAGGAATGCCTTGTGTTCTATCAAACGTCACAACATAACTGGGTGATTATAAAGATGCTCTACAGGTATCTCCGAAGGTGTTTGTTGGGTTGGCATAGATCGAGATTAGGATTTGTCACTCCGAGTATCGGAGAGGTGTCTCTGGGCCCTCCCGATAATGCAAGCAAAGTGACTAATGAGTTAGTTGCAGGACGATGCATTACAGAACGAGTAAAGAGACTTGCCGGTAATGAGATTGAACTAGGTATGAAGATACCGACGATCGAATCTCGGGCAAGTAACATACCGATGGACAAAGGGAATAACGTATGTTGTCATAATGGTTCGACAGATAAAGATCTTCGTAGAATATGTAGGATCCAATATGAGCATCCAGGTTCCGCTATTGGTTATTGACCGGAGAGGTATCTCGGTCATGTATACATAGTTCTCGAACCCGTAGGGTCCGCATGCTTAACGTTCGATGACACTATTGTATTATATGAGTTATGTGATTTGGTGACTGAATGGTGTTCGGAGTCCCGGATGAGACTATGGACATGAAGAGGAGTCTCGAAATGGTCGAGAGGTAAATATTAATATATAGGACGACAGTATTTGGACACCAGAAGTGTTCCGGAAGGTACTGGTGTTGGGGAACGTAGCAGAAATCAAAAAAATTCTACGCATCACCAAGATCAATCTATGGAGTAATCTAGCAACGAGGGGAAGGAGAGTGCATCTACATACCCTTGTAGATCGCTAAGCGGAAGCGTTCAAGTGAACGGGGTTGATGGAGTCGTACCCGTCGTGATCCAAATCACCGATGATCCTAGTGCCGAACGGACGGCACCTCCGCGTTCAACACACATGCAGCCCGGTGACGTCTCCCATGCCTTGATCCAGCAAGGAGAGAGGGAGAGGTTGGGGAAGACTCCGTCCAGCAGCAGCACGACAACATGGTGGTGGTGGAGGAGCGTGGCACTCCAGCAGGGCTTCGCCAAGCACTGCGAGAGACGAGGAAGAGAGGTAGGGCTGTGCCAGGGAGAGGTGAAAACTCATGTGTTGGCAGCCCCAAAGACCTCAACTATATATAGGGGAGAGGGAGGGGGCTGCGCCCCCTCTAGGGTTCCCACCCCAAGGGGTGCGCAGCCCCTAGATCCCATCTAGGGTGCGGCCAAGGGGGGAGAGGGGAAAACTTGCCCCCCAAGTAAGGTGGAGGCGCCCCCTCCCCAAACCCTAGGCGCCTTGGGCCCTGGTGGGGGGCACACCAGCCCACCTGGGGCTGGTCCCCTCCCACACTTGGCCCATACTGCCCTCTGGGGCCGATGGCCCCACTTGGTGGACCCCCGGGACCCTCCCGGTGGTCCCGGTACGTTACCGATAGCACCCGAAACTTTTCCGGTGACCAAAACAGGACTTCCCATATATAAATCTTTACCTCCGAACCATTACGGAACTCCTTGTGACGTCCGGGATCTCATACGGGACTCCGAACAACATTCGGGAACCACATACATCTATTCCCTATAACCCTAGCGTCATCGAACCTTAAGTGTGTAGACCCTACGGGTTCGGGAGACACGTAGACATGACCGAGACAACTCTCCGACCAATAACCAATAGCGGTATCTGGATAACCATGTTGGCTCCCACATGTTCCACGATGATCTCATCAGATGAACCACGGTGTCGAGGATTCAATCAATCCCATATTCAATTCCCTTTGTCTAGCGGTATAGTACTTGCCCGAGATTCGATCGTCGGTATCCTGATACCTTGTTCAATCTTGTTACCGGCAAGTCTCTTTACTCGTTCCGTAACACATCATCCCATGATCAACCCCTTGGTCACATTGTGCACATTATGATGATGTCCTACCGAGTGGGCTTAGAGATACCTCTCCGTTACACGGAGTGACAAATCCCAGTCTCGATTCGTGCCAACCCAACAGACACTTTTGGAGATACCTGTAGTGCACCTTTATAGACACCCAGTTACGTTGTGACATTTGGTACACCCAAAGCATTCCTACGGTATCCGGGAGTTGCACAATCTCATGGTCTAAGGAAATGATACTTGACATTAGAAAAGCTTTAGCATACGAACTACACGATCTTTGTGCTAGGCTTAGGATTGGGTCTTGTCCATCACATCATTCTCCTAATGATGTGGTCCCGTTATCAACGACATCCAATGTCCATGGTCAGGAAACCGTAACCATCTATTGATCAACGAGCTAGTCAACTAGAGGCTTACTAGGGACATGGTGTTGTCTATGTACCCACACATGTATCTGAGTTTCCTATCAATACAATTATAGCATGGATAATAAACGATTATCATGAACAAGGAAATATAATAATAATAACTAATTTATTATTGCCTCTAGGGCATATTTCCAACAGTCTCTCACTTGCACTAGAGTCAATAATCTAGTTCACATCGCCATGTGATTAACACTGACAGGTCACATCGCCATGTGACCAACATCCAAAGAGTTTACTAGTGTCACTAAACTAGTTCACATCATCATGTGATTAAGACTCAATGAGTTCTGGGGTTTGATCATGTTTTGCTTGTGAGAGAGGTTTTAGTCAACGGGTCTGCAACATTCAGATCCATATGTACTTCGCAAATCTCTAGGTCATATTGTAAATGCTGCTTCCACGCTCCACTTGGAGCTATTCCAAATGGTTACTCCACTATACGTATCCAGTTTGCTACTCAGAGTCACTCTGATAGGTGTTAAAGCTTGCATCCACGCAACTCTTTACGTCAAACTCTTTATCACCTCCATAACCGAGAAACATGTCCTTATTTACTCGAAGGACAATTTTGACCGATGTCCAATGATCCATTCTTGGATCATTCTTGTACCCCTTGACTGACTCATGGCAAGGCACACTTCCGGTGCGGTACACAGCATAGCATACTATAGAGCCTACGTCTGAAGCATAGGGGATGACCTTCGTCCTTTCTCTCTCTTCTGCCGTGGTCGAGCTTTAAGTCTTAACTTTATACCTTACAACTCAGGCAAGAACTCCTTCTTTGACTGATCCATCTTGAACACCTTCAAGATCATGTCAAGGTATGTGCTCATTTGAAAGTACCATTTAGCATTTTTGATCTATCCTCATAGATCTTGATGCTCAATGTTCAAGCAGCTTAATCCAGGTTTTCTATTGAAAAACACCTTTCAAATAACCCTATATGCTTTCTAAAAATTCTACATCATTTCTGATCAACAATATGTCAACAACATATACTCATCAGAAATTCTATAGTGCTCCCACTCACTTCTTTGGAAATACAAGTTTCTCATAAACTTTGTACAAACCCAAAATCTTTGATCATCTCATCAAATCGTACATTCCAACTCCGAGATGCTTACTCCAGTCCTTAGAAGGATCGCTGGAGCTAGCAAACCTTTTAGCATCCTTAGGATCGACAAAACCTTTCTGATTGTATCACATACAACCTTTCCTTACGAAAACTGGTAAGGAAACTCGTTTTGACATCCATCTGCCAAATTTCATAAATGCAGCTAATGCTAACATGATTCTGACGGACTTAAGCATCGCTACGGATGAGAAAATCTCATTGTAGTCAACTCCTTGAACTTGTGAAAAACTCTTCGCCACAAGTCGAGCTTCACAGACGGTGACATTACCGTCCATGTCCGTCTTCTTCTTAAAGATCCATTTATCTCAATGGCTTGCCGATCATCGGGCAAGTCCACCAAAGTCCATGCTTTGTTCTGATACATGGATCCTATCTCGGATTTCATCGCTTCTAACCATTTGTCGGAATATGGGCCCACCATCGCTTCTCCATAGCTCGTAGGTTCATTGTTGTCTAGCAACATGACCTTCAAGACAGGATTACTGTACCACTCTGAAGTAGTACGCATCCTTGTCACCCTACGAGGTACGATAGTGACTTGATCCAAAACATCATGATCACTATCATAAGCATCTACTTCAATTGGTGTAGGCGCCACAGGAACAACTTCCTGTGCCCTGCTACACACTAGTTGAAGTGATGGTTCAATAACCTCATCAAGTCTCCACCATCCTCCCACTCAATTTTCGAGACAAACTTTTCCTCGAGAAAGGACCTGATTCAAGAAACAATCCCTATTGCTTTTGGATCTGAATTAGGAGGTATACCCAACTGTTTGGGTGTCCTATGAAGATGCATTTTATCCGCTTTGGCTTCAAGCTTATCAACCTGGAACTTTTTCACATAAGCGTCGCAGCCCCAAACTTTTAAGAAACGACAACTTAGGTTTCTCCAAACCATAGTTCAAATGGTGTCGTCTCAACGGAATTACGTGGTGCCCTATTAAAGTGAGTGCGGTTGTCTCTAATGCCTAACCCATGAATGATAGTGGTAATTCGATAAGAGACATCATGGTACGCACCATATCCAATAGGGTGCAACAATGATGTTCGGACACACCATCACACTATGGAGTTCCAGGCGGTATTAATTGTGAAACAATTTCCACAATGTCTTAATTGCGTGCCAAAGCTCGTAACTCAGATACTCATCTCTATGATCATATCATAGACATTTTATCCTCTTGTCACGATGATCTTCAACTTCACTGTGAAATTACTTGAACCATTCAATAATTCAGACTTGTGTTTCATCAAGTAAATATACTCAACATCTACTCAAATCATCTGTGAAGTAAGAACATAACGATATCCACTGCATGCCTCAGCACTCATTGAACTGCACACATCAAAATGTATTACTTCCAACAAGTTGCTTCCTTGTTCCATTTTACTGAAAACGAGGCTTTCAGTCATCTTGCCCATGTGGTATGATTTGCATGTCTCAAGTGATTCAAAATCAAGTGAGTCCAAACGGTCCATTTGCATGGAGTTTCTTCATGCATATACACCAATAGACATGGTTCGCATGTCTCCATCTTTTCAAAAAACGAGTGAGTCCAAAGATCCATCAACATGGAGCTTCTTCATGCGTTTTATACCAATATGACTTACATGGCAGTGCCACAAGTAGGTGGTACTATCATTACTATCTTATATCTTTTGGCATGAACATGTGTATCACTACGATCGAGATTCAATAAACCATTCATTTTAGATGCAAGACCATTGAAGGTATTATTCAAATAAACAGAGTAACCATTATTCTCCTTAAATGAATAACCGTATTGCGATAGACATAATCCAATCATGTCTATGCTCAACGCAAACACCAAATAACAATTATTTAGGTTAAACACCAATCTCGATGGTAGAGGGAGCGTGCGATGCTTGATCACATCAACCTTGGAAACACTTCCAACACATATTGTCAGCTCACTTTTAGCTAGTCTCCGTTTATTCCGTAGCTTTTATTTCGAGTTACTAACACTTAGCAACCGAACCGGTATCTAATACCCTGGTGCTACTAGGAGTACTAGTAAAGTACACATTAACATAATGTATATCCAATGTACTTCTATCGACCTTGCCAGCCTTCTCATCTACCAAGTGTCTAGGGTAATTCCGCTCTAGTGACTGATCCCCTTATCACAGAAGCACTTAGTCTCGGGTTTGGGTTCAACCTTGGGTTTCTTCACTAGAGCAGCAGCTGATTTGTTGTTTCATGAAGTATCCCTTCTTGCCCTTGCCCTTCTTGAAACTAGTGGTTTCACCAACCATCAACAATTGATGCTCCTTCTTGATTTCTACTTTCACGGTGTCAAACATCGCGAATATCTCAAGGATCATCATATCTATCCCTGATATGTTATAGTTCATCACGAAGCTCTAGCAGCTTGGTGGCAATGACTTTGGAGAAACATCACTATCTTATCTAGAAGATTAACTCCCACTCGATTCAAGTGATTGTGGTACTCAGACAATCTGGGCACAAGCTCAACGATTGAGCTTTTCTCCCTTAGTATGCAGGCTAAGAGGCTCGTCAGAGGTCTTATTCCTCTTGACATGGGCACGAGCCTGAAATCCCAATTTCAGTCCTCGAAACATCTCATATGTTTCGCGACATTTCGAAATCGTCTTTGGTGCCTCAACTCTAAACTGTTTAACTAAACTATCACGTAGTTATCAAAACGTGTATGTCAGATGTTCACAACATCCACAGACGACGTTTGAGGTTCAGCACACTGAGCGGTGCATTAAGGACATAAGCCTTCTACGAAGCAATGAGGACAATTCTCAGTTTATGGACCTAGTCCGCATAATTGCTACTATCAACTTTCAACTAAATTTTCTCTAGGAACATATCTGAAACAGTAGAACTAAAGCGCGAGCTATGACATAATTTGCAAAAACCTTTTTGACTATGTTCAGGATAATTAAGTTCATCTTATGAACTCCCACTCAGATAGACATCCCTCTAGTCATCTAAGTGATTACATGATCCGAGTCAACTAGGCCGTGTCCGATCATCACGTGAGACGGACTAGTCATCATCGGTGAACATCTTCATGTTGATCGTATCTACCAAACGACTCATGCTCGACCTTTCGGTCTCTTGTGTTCCGAGGCCATGTCTGTACATGCCAGGCTCGTCAAGTTAACCTAAGTGTTTCGTGTGTGTAAATCTGGCTTACACCCATTGTATGTGAACGTTAGAATCTATCACACCCGATCATCATGTGGTGCTTCGAAACAACGAACTTTCGCAATGGTGCACAGTTAGGGGGAACACTTTCTTGAAATTTTAATGAGGGATCATCTTATTTACTACCCTCGTTCTAAGCAAATAAGATGCATAAACATGATAAACATCACATGCAATCAAAAAGTGACATGATATGGCCAATATCATTTTGCTCCTTTTGATCTCCATCTTCGGGGCTCCATGGTCATCATGATGTCGGCATGACACCATGATGTCCATCATCGTGTCTCCATGAAGTTGTCTCGCCAACTATTACTTCTACTACTATGGCTAACGGTTTAGCAATAAAGTAAAGTAATTACATGGCGTTGTTCATTGACACGCAGGTCATACAATAAATTAAGACAACTCCTATGGCTCCTGCCGGTTGTCATACTCATCGACATGCAAGTCGTGATTCCTATTACAAGAACATGATCAATCTCATACATCACATATCATTCATCACATTCTTTTGGCCATATCACATCACATAGCATACCCTGCAAAAACAAGTTAGACGTCCTCTAATTGTTGTTTGCATGTTTTACGTGGCTGCTATGGGTTTCTAGCAAGAACATTTCTTACCTACGCAAAAACCACAACGTGATATGTCAATTGCTATTTACCCTTCATAAGGACCCTTTTCATCGAATCCGATCCGACTAAAGTGGGAGAGACTGGCACCCGCTAGCCACCTTATGCAACAAGTGCATGTCAGTCGGTGGAACCTGTCTCACGTAAGTGTACGTGTAAGGTCAGTCCGGGCTGCTTCATCCCACAATACCGTCGAAACAAGATTGGACTAGTAACGGTAAGCATATTGAACAAAAATCAACGCCCACAACAACTTGTGTTCTACTTGTGCATAGAAAGTACGCATAGACCTAGCTCTGATATGACTGTTGGGGAACGTAGCAGAAATCAAAAAATTTCTACGCATCACCAAGATCAATCTATGGAGTAATCTAGCAACAAGGGGAAGGAGAGTGCATCTACACACCCTTGTAGATCGCTAAGAGGAAGCGTTCAAGTGAACGGGGTTGATGGAGTCGTACTCGTCGTGATCCAAATCACCGATGATCCTAGTGCCGAACAGACGGCACCTCCGTGTTCAACACACATGCAGCCTGGTGACGTCTCCCATGCCTTGATCCAGCAAGGAGAGAGGGAGAGGTTGGGGAAGACTCCGTCCAGCAGCGGCACGACGGCGTGGTGGTGGTGGAGGAGCGTGGCACTCCAGTAGGGCTTAGCCAAGCACTGCGAGAGACGAGGAGGAAGAGAGGTAGGGCTGCGCCAGGGAGAGGTGAAAACTCATGTGTTGGCAGCCCCAAAGACCTCAACTATATATAGGGGAGAGGGAGGGGGCTGCGCCCCCTCTAGGGTTCCACCCCAAGGGGTTCGGCAGCCCCTAGATCCCATCTAGGGTGCGGCCAAGGGGGGAGAGGGGAAAACTTGCCCCCCAAGTAAGGTGGAGGCGCCCCCTCCCCAAACCCTGGGCGCCTTGGGCCCTGGTGGGGGGCGCACCAGCCCACCTGGGGCTGGTACCCTCCCACACTTGGCCCATGCTACCCTCTGGGGACGGTGGCCCCACTTGGTGGACCCCCGGGACCCTCCCGGTGGTCCCGGTACGTTACCGATAGCACCCGAAACTTTTCCGATGACCAAAACAGGACTTCCCATATATAAATCTTTACCTCCGAACCATTCCGGAACTCCTCGTGACGTCCGGGATCTCATCTGGGACTCCGAACAACATTCGGTAACCACATACATCTATTCCCTATAACCCTAGCGTCATCGAACCTTAAGTGTGTAGACCCTACGGGTCCGGGAGACACGTAGACATGACCGAGACAACTCTCCGGCCAATAACCAATAGCGGGATCTGGATAACCATGTTGGCTCCCACATGTTCCACGATGATCTCATCGGATGAACCACGATGTCGAGGATTCAATCAATCCCGTATTCAATTCCCTTTGTCTAGCGGTATAGTACTTGCCCGAGATTCGATCGTCGATATCCCGATACCTTGTTCAATCTCGTTACCGGCAAGTCTCTTTACTCATTCCGTAACACATCATCCCATGATCAACCCCTTGGTCACATTGTGCACATTATGATGATGTCCTACCGAGTGGGCCCAGAGATACCTCTCCGTCACACGGAGTGACAAATCCCAGTCTCGATTCGTGCCAACCCAACAGACACTTTCGGAGATACCCGTAGTGCACCTTTATAGCCACCCAGTTACGTTGTGACGTTTGGTACACCCAAAGCATTCCTACGGTATCTGGGAGTTGCACAATCTCATGGTCTAAGGAAATGATACTTGACATTAGAAAAGCTTTAGCATACGAACTACACGATCTTTGTGCTAGGCTTAGGATTGGGTCTTGTCCATCACATCATTCTCCTAATGATGTGATCCTGTTATCAACGACATCCAATGTCCATGGTCAGAAAACCGTAACCATCTATTGATCAACGAGCTAGTCAACTAGAGGCTTACTAGGGACATGGTGTTGTCTATGTACCCACACATGTATCTGAGTTTCCTATCAATACAATTATAGCATGGATAATAAACGATTTATCATGAACATGGAAATATAATAATAATAACTAATTTATTATTGCCTCTAGGGCATATTTCCAACAACCAGGTACGTATGGGAGTACTGGAGGGGTTACCGAACCCCCGAGGAGAAGATATGGGCCATAAGAGGGGAGCACAGCAGCCCACAAGGGGTGGTGCCCCCCCCTTTAGGTAGGAGGCCGAACCAGAGAAGGAACAAAGGGGGGTCGTGTCTGGGAACGTAGCATGCAATTTCAAAAAAAATCCTACAATCATGCAAGATCTATCTAGGAGATGCATAGCAACGAGAGGGGAGAGTGTGTCCACGTACCCTCGTAGACCGAAAGCAGAAGCATTAGTTAACGCGGTTGATGTAGTCGAACATCTTCACGATCCAACCGATCCAAGAACCGAACGTACGACACCTCTGTGTTCAGCACATGTTCAACTCGATGACGTCCCTCAAACTCTTGATCTAGTAGAGGATCGAGGGAGAGTTCAGTCAGCACGACAGTGTGGCGACGGTGTTGATGATGTGATCCATGCAGGGCTTTGCCTAAGCACTACGATGCTATGACCGAGGTGGTAAACTGTGGAGGGGGCACCGCACACGACAAAGAGAATATCTGATGTGCTTTGGGGTACCCTCCTGCCCCCGTATATAAAGGAGGAGGGGAGGAGGCGGCCGGCCTAGGGGGGCGTGCCAAGTGTGGGGAGTCCTACCAGGACTCCCTAGTCCTAGTAGGATTCCCCTTTCCTTTCCAGAATAGGAGAAGAGGGAAAGAGGTGGAGGAGAAGCAGGAAAGGGGGGCCGCGCCCCCACCCCTAGTCCAATTTGGTTTGGGCTGGGGGGGGGGGCGCCTCCACCTGGCCTCTGCCTCCTTTCTTCCACTAAGGCCCATGAAGGCCCAATAATCCCCTGAGGGATTCCGGTAACCTCCTGCTCTGAAAAATGTCCGAACCTTTCCGAAACTATTCCGGTGTCCGAACATAACCTTCCAATATATCAATCTTTATGTCTCGACCATTTCGAGACTCCTCGTCATGCCTGTGATCTCATCCGGGACTCCGAACGAACTTCGGTCATCAAAAACACATAACTCTTAATACAAATCATCATCGAACGTTAAGCGTGCGGACCCTACGGGTTCGAGAACTATGTAGACTTGATCGAGACACATCTCCGATAAATAACCAATAGAGGAACCTGGATGCTAATATTGGCTCCTACATATTCTACGAAGATCTTTATCGGTCAAACGACACAGCAACATATGTTGTTCCCTTTGTCATCGGTATGTTACTTGCCCGAGATTTGATCCTCGGTATCATCATACCTAGTTCAATCTCGTTACCGGCAAGTCTCTTTACTCAGTCCATAATGCTTCATCTTGTAACCAACTTATTAGTCACATTGCTTGCAAGGCTTATAGTGATGAGCATTACCGAGAGGGCCCAGAGATACCTCTCCGATACACGGAGTGACAAATCCTAATCTCGATCTATGCCAACCCAACGAACACCATCGGAGACACATGTAGAGTATCTTTATAATCACCCAGTTACGTTGTGATGTTTGATAGCACACAAGGCGTTCTTGCGGTATTCAGGAGTTGCATAATCTCATAGTTAGAGGAACATGTATAAGTCATGAAGAAAGCAGTAGCAATAAAACTGTAACAATCATAATGCTAAGCTAACGGATGGGTATTGTCCATCACATCATTCTATAATGATGTGATCCCATTCATCAAATGACAAGACATGTCTATGGTTAGGAAACATAACCATCTTTGATTAACGAGCTAGGCAAGTAGAGGCATACTAGGGACACTATGTTTTGTCTATGTATTCCCATATGTACTAAGTTTCCAGTTAATAGAATTCTAGCATGAATACTAAACATTTATCATGATATATGGAAATATAAATGACAACTTTATTATTGTCTCTAGGGCATATTTCCTTTCAGTCTCCCACTTGCACTAGAGTCAATAATCTAGATTTCAAACTAATGATTCTAACACCAATGGAGTCTTGGTGCTGATCATGTTTTGCTCGTGGAAGAGGCTTAGTCAACGGGTCTACAACATTTAGATCCGTATGTATCTTGCAAATCTCTATGTCTCCCTCCGCAACTTGATGGCGGATGGAATTGAAGCGTCTCTTGATGTGTTTGGTTCTCTTGTGAAATCTGGATTCCTTTGCCAAGGCAATTGCTCCAGTATTGTCACAAAAGATTTTCATTGGACCCGATGCACTAGGTATTACACCTAGATTGGATATGAACTCCTTCATCCAGACTCCTTCATTTGCTGCTTCCGAAGCAGCTATGTACTCCGCTTCACACGTAGATCCCGCAATGACGCTCTGCTTGGAACTGCACCAACTGATAGCTCCACCATTCAATATAAATACGTATCCGGATTGCGACTTAGAGTCATCCGGATCAGTGTCAAAGCTTGCATCAACGTAACCATTCACGACAAGCTCTTTGTCACCTCCATAAACGAGAAACATATCCTTAGTCCTTTTCAGGTATTTCAGGATGTTCTTGACCGTTGTCCAGTGATCCACTCCTGGATTACTTTGGTACCTCCCTGCTATACTTATAGCAAGGCACACATCAGATCTGGTACACAGCATTACATACATGATAGAACCTATGGCTGAAGCATAGGGAATGGCTTTTATTTTCTCTCTATCTTCTAAAGTGGTCGAGCATTGAGTCTGACTCAACCTCACACCTTGTAACACAGGCAAGAACCCTTTCTTTGACTGATCCATTTTGAACTTCTTCAAAACTTTATCAAGGTATGTGCTTTGTGAAAGTCCAATTAAGCGTCTTGATCTATCTCTATAGATCTTGATGCCCAATATGTAAGCAGCTTCACCGAGGTCTTTCATTGAAAAATTGTTATTCAAGTATCCTTTTATGCTATCCAGAAATTCTATATTATTTCCAATCAACAATATGTCATCTACATATAATATTAGAAATGCTATAGAGCTCCCACTCACTTTCTTGTAAATACAGGCTTCTCCGGAAGTTTGTATAAAACCATATGCTTTGATCACATTATCAAAGCGTATATTCCAACTCCGAGAGGCTTGCACCAGTCCATAAATGGATCGTTGGAGCTTGCACACTTTGTTAGCACCCTTTGGATCGAAAAAACCTTATGGTTGCATCATATACAACTCTTCTTTAAGAAATCCATTAAGGAATGCAGTTTTGACATCCATTTGCCAAATTTCATAATCATAAAATGCGACAATTGCTAACATGATTCAGACAGACTTAAGCATCGCTACGGGTGAGAAGGTCTCATCGTAGTCAACTCCTTGAACTTGTCGAAAACCTTTCGCAACAAGTCGAGCTTTGTAGAAAGTAACATTACCGTCAACATCAGTCTTCTTCTTGAAGATCCATTTATTTTCTATGGCTTGCTGATCATCGGGAAAGTCCACCAAAGTCCACACTTTGTTCTCATACATGGATCCCATCTCAGATTTCATGGCCTCAAGCCATTTCACGGAATCTGGGTTCATCATGATGTCCTCATAGTTTGTAGGTTCATCTTGGTCTAGTAACATGACTTCTAGAACAGGATTACCATACCACTCTGGTGTGGACCGTACTCTAGATGACCTAGGAGGTTTGGTAGTAACTTGATCTAAAGTTTCATGATCATCAGCATTAGCTTCCTCACTAATTGGTGTAGGAATCACTGGAACTAATTTCTGTGATGAACCACTTTCCAATTTGGGATAAGGTACAATTACCTCATCAAGTTCTACTTTCCTCCCACTCACTTCTTTTGAGAGAAACTCCTTCTCTCGAAAGGATCCATTCTTAGCAACGAATGTTTTGCCTTCGGATATGTGATAGAAGGTGTACCCAACAGTTTCATTTGGATATCCTATAAGATGCACTTCTCTGATTTGGGTTCGAGTTTATCAGGTTGAAGCTTTTTCACATAAGCATCGCAGCCCCAAACTTTAAGAAACGACAACTTGGGTTTCTTGCCATACCACAGTTCATATGGTGTTGTCTCAATGGATTTTGATGGTGCCCTATTTAAAGTGAATGCAGCCGTCTCTAAACCATAACCCCAAAATGATAGCGGTAAATCAGCAAGAGACATCATAGATTGCACCATATCTAATAAAGTACGGTTACGACGTACGGACACACCATTATGCTGTGGTGTTCCAGGTGGCGTGAGTTGCAAAACTATTCCACATTGTTCCAAATGAAGACCAAACTCGTAACTCAAATATTCTCCTCCACGATCTGATTGTAGAAACTTTATTTTCTTGTTATGATGATTTTCCACTTCACTCTGAAATTCTTTAAACTTTTCAAACGTTTCAGACTTATGTTTCATTAAGTAGATATACCCATATCTACTCAAATCATCTGTGAAGGTCAGAAAATAACGATACCTGCCACGAGCCTCAACACTCATTGGACCGCATACATTGGTATGTATTATTTCCAATAAGTCAGTAGCTCGTTCCATTGTTCTGGAGAACGGAGTTTTAGTCATCTTGCCCATGAGGCATGGTTCGCAAGCACCAAGTGATTCACAATAAAGTGATTCCAAAAGCCCATCAGCATGGAGTTTCTTCATGCGTTTTACACCAATATGACCTAAACGGCAGTGCCACAAATAAGTTGCACTATCATTATCAACTTTGCATCTTTTGGCTTCAATATTATGAACATGTGTATCACCACAATCGAGATTCAACATAAATAGACCACTCAACAAGGGTGCATGACCATAAAAGATATTACTCATATAAATAGAACAACCATTATTCTCTGATTTAAATGAATAATCATCTCGCATCAAACAAGATCCAGATATAATGTTGATGCTCAACGCTGGCACCAAATAACAATTATTCAGGTCTAAAACTAATCTCTAAGGTAAATGTAGAGGTAGCGTGCCGATGGCGATCACATCGACCTTGGAACCATTTCCAACGCGCATCGTCACCTCATTCTTGGCCAATCTTCGTTTAATCCGTAGCCCCTGTTTCGAGTTGCAAATATGAGCAACAGAACCAGTATCAAATACCCAGGTGCTACTATGAGCATTAGTAAGGTACACATCAATAACATGTATATCATATATACCTTTCACTTTGCCATCCTTCTTATCCGCCAAATACTTGGGGCAGTTCCGCTTCCAGTGACCAGTCCCTTTGCCGTAGAAGCACTCAGTTTCAGGCTTAGGTCCAGACTTGGGCTTCTTCCTGGGAGTAGCAACTTGCTTGCTATTCTTCTTGAAGTTCCCCTTCTTCCCTTTGCCCTTTTTCTTGAAACTAGTGGTTTTGTTAACCATTAACACTTGATGCTCCTTCTTGATTTCTACCTCCGCAGCCTTTAGCACTGCGAGCAGCTCGGGATTCGTTTTCGTCATCCCTTGCATATTATAGTTCATCACGAAGCCTTTATAGCTAGGTGGCAGTGATTGAAGAACTCTATCAATGACACTATCATCAGGAAGATTAACTCCCAGTTGTCAAGTGGTTATGGTACACAGACATTCTGAGTATGTGTTCACTGATAGAACTATTCTCCTCCATTTTGCAGATATAGAACTTGTTGGAGACTTGTAAGTGCATCTAGTGCCACCCCTAGTTTGGTTTTGGAGTATTGACGACAAACGTGGTTGAGGGACTAATGTGTTTGTGAGAATTGCAGGATAACACAGGTAGTAGTCCCTCCTTGATTCGGTTTACCTACCGGAGATGACCCCTAAAAATGTATGAAGACATTGAAGATAATGGTGGTACGTGAAGACATTCACACTGAAGACTATGACAGAAGAAGACATTGAGTGAAGACTATGGAGCGCAAAGACTTAGTGGTTTCGTTGTTTCTTTTCTTCTTTGTTGAGTCATAGGAACCACCGCACTGTTAAGTGGGGTCCAAGTGAACAAAGTCAGAGTGACTGAAGTGATGCTCAACCAAAATCCTATGTCTCCGAGCGAATACAATGAGATCAAATCTTATCCAGAGTCGGATAAGTCAGCTTTACTTGTAGCCCAAGTCAAGCTGTCGCGTGTGTTTGAAATCTGACCGTTGTGACACGTGTCAGTTCCTTAGTGACCCAGGGTCATTTCGGACAAATCAGGTCGGGTTGCCCAGTGGCTATAAATAGCCCACCCCCTACACCATAAATTGGTGGCTGCTTAGAGTTAGATACGGCTTTTGTCGTTTGAGAGAGAATCCTTGCGAGGACAAAGCCCAAACCACCCAGAGCCCAGAGAGTGTTTGGCATCACTGAAGTCTTTCTGTCCGTGTGATCTGAAGACTTGTTACACTTGAGGACTGTGAATCCTCCAGCCGGTTAGGCGTCGCGTTCTGAGCATTCAAGAGTAATTGTGGATTGCCGGTGAACAAAGTCTGTGAAGGTTTGGAAGTCTACCTTGAAGACTTACCAGAGTGATTGGGCGAGGACTGTGTGTCCTTAGCTCAAGGGGAATAAGGTGAAGACGCGGTCTTCTGAGTTCAATCTCAGCCTCCCTAACCAGACGTACAGTTGTCGCAGCAACTAGAACTGGTCGAACAAATCCTTGTCTTCACAACACACTGGTTCTATCTCTTCCTCTCCTTACTTACAGTTTGTCTTTGTGAAGTCATTGCCTGATTACTCTGCCTGTTTGACTTCACTGTGTGACTACTTGTTCTGATTGGCTTCATACTATCTTCCACCCTGATCCTTACTACCTAGCTGCTAATAGTCTTCATGCTTTCACTTCATTGAATACTTGACTATGGTTTGTCTAGTGTAGTCAACCTTCCTTGCATACGAATAGTGTTGTTTCTCCTGTTTGTCTTCGAAACTCCCATGTATTGAAGACGTTCATAAAAATCGCCTATTCACCCCCCCTCTAGTCGATAACTAGCACTTTCAATTGGTATTAGAGCAAGGTACTCCCTTGTTCTGTGTGATTCAGTTTAACCACCTAGAGTTTTAGCTATGTCGACTGCAGGGATAATCAAGGTCTCCGCTGCGTGTCCCATCTTTGATGGCACTGAATATCCCTACTGGAAGAATAGGATGCGCATGCATCTTGAAGCCATTGATGTCGATCTGTGGTATGTCATCAGGAATGGCGTTCCCAAGACTGGTGAAGGTGTCACCCCCACTGATGTGAAGAAGTTCATTCAACTGGACTCTACCGCCAAGAACATCATTTGTGGTCATCTGACCAAAGGGCAGTATGGCCGTGTGAGCGCTCTGGAAACGTTGAAGCTAGTGTGGGACTGGCTCTCCAAGGTCAATGAAGGCGTCTCAACACAGCGTGATCAACGAATCAGTACTCTTCGCAACCTCTTCAACCGCTTCAAAAGACACTACAACGAGAACGTCCAACTCATGTTTGATCGCCTCACTGATATCACCAATGAGCTCAGTGCACTCGGTGCAACTGACATTACGAAGCATGAAATTGTGAAGACACTGCTGAGATCCCTCAACAGCTCATTTGACACCTTAGCCCTCATGATACAAGAATGCCCTGACTTCAAGACACTCAATCCGTCTGACATACTCGAGAGGCTCAACACACATGAGTACCAGCTATCTGAGAAACGAGATATCTATGGCCCCAACTACGGACGAACTCGTGCCTTGAAGGCAAAGGCTACGGCTTCCTCATCTAGAGAAGAATCTGACTGCAATTCTGATGATCCTGAAGACATTGGAAAGGAGCTTGCTATGCTTGTGAAGAAGTTCCAGAGATTCACCAGGAAGAAAAACTCAGAAAGTCTTCACGATCCAGCTCAAGGGACGATGAAGCTTCCACCCATGACAACAAGAAAAGAACCTGTCACAAGTGCAAGAAACCTAGCCACTACATCTATGAATGTCCACAGTGGGACAATGAGAAGAAGAAAAAGAAGAACAGAGAATATGATTCTGATGACAAGAAGAAGAAGAAATCCTCAAAGTCTTCTTCCAAATCTTTCTCTAAGTCTTCATCACACAAGAAGAGCTCATTAGGCAAGGCACGTGCTTTTGTTGGCAAGGAAATGGATTCAGAGGAGGAGTCTGCTTCTGAGGAGGAAGTGGTGGAGTCTGAGGAGGAGTCTGACTCTGGTATCGCAAGTCTGGCTCTAGCTACATCCTACGTCGCCAAGTCCATCTTCAACACTGAAGACAATGACTCCGTCACCAACACTAATGACGAGAACGACTCGGCTCCCACCTACTACTTCATGGCACGTGGTGCCAAGGTAAACTCTCGCGATGCTTACTTTCAAACATCAAGTGAAGATGACTCTGATGGTGAATACAAACCCAACTACAAAAAACTTGCTAAAATTGCAACTGAACAACAGAAAGCTATGGAACATATTCAAAAACTGTTAGACAAAAGCGATGACCTGTTGGACGCGGAAATGACTAAGACTCAGTCCTTAATTTAAGACATAAAAAATCTTCATGTTAAGTACCAGGAACTTGAAGGTCGTCATGAAACCCTCTCAACATCTCATGAAAAGCTTTCCTATGATTATCTTCAAAGGAAGCAGGAACTTGAGAAATTGAGATCGGATCATGAAGATCTTCAAAAAGAGAACGAGTCACTTCGCGCTCAACAGATGAGTCCTGCTCAGGAAGGATTTGAACCACCATGTTTAAAGTGCATTGAGCGTGATAATGCTGTTTCTGTTGCTGGATGTTCTACTGCTCTTGTTGCAATATCTTCAACTACTGATGTGGTAGCTAATCCCTCTGTTGAGGATACCACTACTATTGCTGATGACAATGCCAGGTTGAAGACACTGACTGAGACAGGCATGTACAAAAGCCTCAAAGGGCATCAGACATTATGTGATGTCCTCAAAAAGCAGATTCTGAACCGAAACCCTAGAAAAGAGGGTATTGGGTTCGAGAGAAAAAATGAATGTTGATGGGTCGTACTGGAAGCCTGAGCAGTACCCCAAAACCACATGGGGTGCTGCAAAGGAACCTCCAGTAGATCCATCCACCTTATCTGGTTTCACTTGCGCTAACCCTATTATCATTGATGAATCCTTTGATGCAAACTATAAAGTGTTTAAGGATCAGAATGGTGAAGTGTTTGCCAGGTATATTGGTACTAACTGCAGGAATGGACCACCAATGAAGAAGATCTGGGTACCTAAACAGTGTATTGAGAATCTTCCTGCGAATGTCATACTGACACCACCAAGGAAGAAGACAAACCCCAGACCTATGGCTTCATATGGCCCTAAGGCTTCATACAAATACAGGACTCACCTGAGTCACCCTAACGCCAATGTTTTGCAGGGAAACCATACTCAGACTTATGAATATGAGCATGTGTCTTCAAACTGCTATGTTCATAGAACTAAGAACTTTTTTGCTTATTCATATGAGTATTGTTCTTCTCCTGCAAGGCTATTTGCTAGGGCTCCAAAGCCAAAATTCTCAGATGCTGCACTTAGACTCATTGCTTCTAAGCCACCCCTGAAGATGTGGGTGGTTAAGAAGAATTAACTTTCTTTTACGGAGAAAGGTCCCTAGCCGGAAATCAAAGGCGTCCGATGCTATTGCTGGAGACCTAAAACACATTATGGGACGCAAGATAAAATTCCCAAATGGTCTTACTATGTATTTCGTATCTGAATCGCTTGCCAGTCATACTATCAGTCCTAACCTTGATCTAAGCTTTGATAATCCTCTTGTGTGTCAAATGTTATGCTTCACAACGCTCTTTGTGAAGCCTATCCTCCTAACTGCACTGTAGGGTACGACACATCGTGCTTCAGAATGGATTATGGATAGCGGATGCACTAACCACATGACTGGTGATCAAAGTCTTCTCATGGACTCAACCTTATGTCCATGTGACAAAAGTCACATCACATTCGCTGACACTGGTAAAAGCAAGGTATTGGGCCTAGGTAGAGTTGCAATCTCAAGGGATCAGCACATGGACAAAGATGCTTGTTGAATCCCTTGGTTTCAACTTAATGTCTGTCTCAATGCTTTGTGACTTAAACATGATTGTGCTATTTGGAAAATATCATTGCCTTGTACTAATGGAATCTGACAAGTCTCTAGTCTTCAAAGGGTACAGGAAAGGTGATCTGTATATGGTAGATTTCTCAGCAGGTCCACAGACGGCCGTATGTCTTCTTGCAAAAGCTTCAGAATGCTGGCTCTGGCATCGAAGGCTAGGGCATGCTGGCATGGGGAACTTGCACACTCTCGTGAAGAAGAAGCATGTTGTGGGAATCGAAGGCATCAAGTTCAAGAAGGATCATTGTGTGGCACCTGCGAAGCTGGAAAGATGACAAGAGCCAAGTATCCCTCGAAGACTATCATGACCACGTCTCAACCCTTCGAGCTGCTGCACATGGACTTATTTGGCCCTACTCACTATTCTACTCTCAATGCTACTGCCTGCCTCTATGGCTTCGTCATTGTTGATGATTACTCTCGATACACTTGGGTGCATATAATCCTCTACAAGACTGAAGTGCAGGATGTCTTCAAACGCTTTGCCAACCGTGCCATGACGAACTACGATGTCAAGATCAAGCACACCAGAAGCGACAACGGCACTGAGTTCAAGAACACCGGCCTCGACCTCTACCTGGATACCATGGGTATCACTCATGAGTTCTCTGATCCTTACACACCTCAGCAGAATGGCATCGCCGAGCGCAAGAACAGAACTCTCATTGAGATGGCTCGAATGATGCTTGATGAGTACAAGACTCCATGAAAGTTCTGGCCTGAAGCCATTGACACTGCATGCCACGTCATCAACCGTGTTTATCTTCACAAGCTTCTGAAGAAAACCTCCTATGAGCTCCTAACTGGTAAGAAGCCAAACGTAAGTTACCTCAGAGTATTTGGTGCTAGGTGCTGGATCAAGGATCCTCATCACACTTCAAATTTTGCACCGAAAGCACATGAAGGTTTTATGCTTGGTTACGGAAAGGATTCGCACTCCTACAGAGTCTTCAACCTCTTTCACTATAAAGTGGTTGAAACTGTGGATGTGTGATAACCCACAAGTATAGGGGATCGCAACAGTTTTCAAGGGTAGAGTATTCAACCCAAATTTATTGATTTGACACAAGGGGAGCCAAAGAATATTCTCAAGTATTAGCAGCTGAGTTGTCAATTCAACCACACCTGGAAACTTAATATCTGTAGCAAAGTGTTTTGTAGCAAAGTAATATGATAGTGGTGGTAACGGTAACAAAGTAAAGACAACAAAAGTAATGTTTTTGGTATTTTTGTAGTGATGATAACAGTAGCAACGGAAAAGTAAATAAGCGTAAACCAGTATATGGAAAACTTGTAGGCACCGGATTAGCGATGGATAATTATGCCGGATGCGGTTCGTCATGTAACAGTTACAACATAGGGTGACACAGAACTAGCTCCAGTTCATCAATGTAATGTAGGCATGTATTCCGTATATAGTCATACGTGCTTACGGAAAAGAACTTGCATGACATCTTTTGTCCGACCCTCCCGTGGCAGCGGGGTCCTATTGGAAACTAAGGGATATTAAGGCCTCCTTTTAATAGAGAACCAGAACAAAGCATTAGCACATAGTGAATACATGAACTCCTCAAACTATGGTCATCACCAGGAGTGGTCCCGATTATTGTCACTTCAGGGTTGCCGGATCATAACACATAGTAGGTGACTATAGACTTGCAAGATAGGATCTAGAACACACATATATTCATGAAAACATAATAGGTTCAGATCTGAAATCATGGCACTCGGGCCCTAGTGACAAGCATTAAGCATAGCAAAGTCATAGCAACATCAATCTCAGAACATAATGGATACTAGGGATCAAAACCTAACAAAACTAACTCGATTACATGATAAATCTCATCCAACCCATCACCGTCCAGCAAGCCTACGATGCAATTACTCACGCACGGCGGCGAGCATCATGAAATTGGTGATGGAGGATGGGTTGATGATGACGACGACGATGAATCCCCCTCTCCGGAGCCCCGAACGGACTCCAGATCAGCCCTCCCGAGAGAGATCAGGGCTTGGCGGCGGCTCCGTATCGTAAAACGCAATGAATCTTTCTCTCTGATTTTTTTCTCCCCGAAAGCCAATATATGGAGATGGAGTTGGCGTCGGAGGGCCACCAGGGGGCCCACGAGGTAGGGGGCGCGCCCCCACCCACGTGTACAGGGTGTGGGCCCCCTGGTCTTCATCTTTGGCAATGATTTTTTATTATTTATTCTAAGATATTCCGTGGAGTTTCAGGTCATTCCGAGAACTTTTGTTTTCTGCACATAAAACAACACCATGGCAATTCTACTGAAAACAGCGTCAGTCCGGGTTAGTTCCATTCAAATCATACAAGTTAGAGTCCAAAACAAGGGCAAAAGTGTTTGGAAAAGTAGATATGACGGAGACGTATCAACTCCCCCAAGCTTAAACCCTTGCTTGTCCTCAAGCAATTCAGTTGACAAACTGAAAGAGAAAAAGAAAAACTTTTACAAACTCTGTTTGCTCTTGTTGTTGTAAACATGAAAAGCCAGCATTCAAGTTTCAGCAATTATTATGAACTAACCATACTCACAATAACACGTAGGTCTCACAATTACTCATATCAATAGCATAATCAGCTAGCGAGCCATAATAATAAAACTCGGATGACAACACTTTCTCAAAATAATCATAACATGATATAACGAAATGGTATCTCGCTAGCCCTTTCTGAGACCGCAAAACATAAATGCAGAGCACCTTTAAAGATCAAGGACTGAATAAACATTGTAATTCATGGTAAAAGAGATCCAGTCAAGTCATACCCAATATAAACCAATTATAATGAATGCAAACGACAGTGTGCTCTCCAGCGGGTGCTTCTTAATAAGAAGGGTGATGACTCAACATAAAAGTAAATAGATAGGCCCTTCGCAGAGGGAAGCAGGGATTTGTAGAGGTGCCAGAGCTCGATTTTGAAATAGAGATAAATTATATTTTGAGCGGCATACTTACACTGTCAACGCAACAACTATGAGATGGCTATATCTTCCATACTACATGCATTATAGGCAGTTCCCAAACAGAATGGTAAAGGTTTATACTCCCCCTCCTCCACAAGCATCAATCCATGGCTTGCTCGAAACAACGAGTGCCTCCAACATTCAACGGTTCCTAGGGGGAGTTTTGTTTAATTATTTTGATTTTCTTTGATCTTTTTGGTTCGTGGGACTGGGCATCCCGGTTACCGGCCCTTTCTCGTGAATGAGGAGCGGAGTCCACTCCTCTTGAGAATAACTCACCTAGCATGGAAGATATAGGCAGCCCTAGTTGCACATGAGCTGCTCGAGCATACAAAACAGAATTTCATTTGAAGGTTTGGAGTTTGGCACATACAAATTTACTTGGAACGGCAGATAGATACCGCATATAGGAAGGTATAGTGGACTCATATGGAACAACTTTGGGGTTTAAGGAGTTTGGATGCACAAGTAGTATTCCCGCTTAGTACAGGTGAAGGCTAGCAAAAGACTGGGAAGCGACCAACTGAGAGAGCGACAACAGTCGTAAACATGCATTAAAATTATTTTACACCGAATATAAGCATGAGTAGGATATAATCCACCATGAACATAAAAATCATGAAGGCTATGTTGATTTGATTCAACTACATGCGTGAACATGTGCCAAGTCGAGTCACTCAATTCATTTAAAGGAGGATACCATCCATCATACCACGTCATAATCATCTCAATAGCATGTTGGCACGCAAGGTAAACCATTATAACTCATAGCTAATCAAGCATGGCACAAGCAAGTATAATCTCTAAATGTCATTGCAAATATGTTTACTTCATAATAGCTGAATCAGGAACGATGAATCATCATATTTACAAAAACAAGAGAGGTCGAGTTCATACCGGCTTTTCTCATCTTAATAAGTCCATCATATATCATCATTATTGCCTTTCACTTGCACGACCGAATGGTGTGTATAATAATAAGAGTGCACGTGCATTGGACTAAATTGGAATCTGCAAGCATCCAACTCAAGAGAGAAGACAAGTAAAATGGGCTCTAAGTTAGATAAACAATCATGCATATGACAGCCACTAAGCATTTTCAATATAGTGTTCTCGACCCCCAAAGAAAGGAAAAGGAATAAAAACTATTTACATGGGAAAGCTCCCAACAAGCAAAAGAAGAACGGGAAATATTTTTGGGGTTTTCTTTTTAATTATTGCTACTACAGTAGGAAAAATAAACTAGTACTAATTTTTTTGGTTTTTCTAAGGTTTATTAAACACACAAGAAGAAGGCAGGAAAAAGAAATTTAAACTAGCATGGGTAGTACAATGAAAGAGTATGAGCACCGACATCTAGCAATGAGTGTGTGTGAACATAAATGTAATGTCGGTGGGAAATACGTACTCCCCCAAGCTTAGGCTTTTGGCCTAAGTTGGTCTATTGCCAGGGATGGCCTGGTGGATATCCGTAGGTGAAGCTGGGGTCGTACTGTGACGAAGAAGACTCTGACTGCCACTGGCTGGCAGCCTCCTCTGGATCCCAAGAATAAACAGATAGTCGTGGAGGCTCATCTTGTGGCTCCGGCTCCGGGGCTGGTGCAAGGTTCCGATAGGCTTGAACAGCCGACCACGGAACGATGTGAGGTTCTGCAAACAAGTTAAACAAAGAAGGAGCAGGCAAGGTAATAGTCTCAGGGTGATGTTTATCAAAGTATAATTTATATTTGAGCTCCCCATCGCGACTCTTAACAAGAAAATCATGTGCTATCATACTCTTGTAATCTAAATAAGCACGAGGTAGCGCTGTTTCTTCTTTCTCCGCATGCCTAATAGGTATTTCAAAATATTCAGCTGGGCGTGAAGCATAAATGCCTCCAAAGATGGGGCCCTTAGTGCGGTTCAAACTCAACCGTCTAGCAACAATTCCACCCATACTAACAGAGTTATTGCGGTATAAACCATGGAGCAAAATAATAATATCAGGAATACTAAGGTTCCCACAGTTCCCGCGTCCAATCAAGCAACGACTAGCAAATAAGGCAAAGTAGCGTGAAACAGGATAATGTATGCTAGTGATCCTCGCGTCAGAAACCTTCCTGGTTTCTCCCACCGTGATAGTGTTAATAAAAGCCTCTACTTCATCACGGTGGGGTTCATCTAAGGTGCCCTCAAAGGGTATTCTGCAAACCTCGTAGAATTCAGCTAATGTATCTCTTTAACAACGTCATATAAATGAAACTCTACTGTTGGAGGTGATTTCTTAGGGAAAAAGTAGAAGTTTTGCACAAAAGTATTTGTGAGTAAGAGATACTGATGACGTTGGTCGTGGAGGAAGTTGGTGAGGCCGGCGTTCTCAATCAATAAATAGAAATCTTCATAAATCCCGGCTCTCCTCAAGAAGTCATCGGAGGGCCATTCACACGGCCGGACCTCCGCGGTGCGAGGTAAATTGAATTTGGGCTTCTCCTCTTCTTCCTTTTGTTTTTCCTTAGAGCTTCGGCTCGACGAGCCCCTCAAAAGTCTCTTCATTATTTCTGAAACAATCTGAAATTTTTAGTAACTTCAAATAAAAGTGAACCAACTTCAATAAAATTGATAGTAACAACTCCCACAAGTGCCTAGAGCATATATCAAGCATTAGAACTACTTGGAACCATATAAATTTGACATGCAAGCTCAAGAACATGGTCACCTATGCAGCACAAATTTGCAATGAATAAAGCACTAGAACAAAAACTAATTGGACCAATGGAGGAGTCACATACTAAGGAACAATCTCCCCAAGCAGTTTTGCGAGAGGTGCTTTGAGCAAGGAGATCGAAAATCGCAGCAACGGGGGCTGGAACTCGTGCTTGAGTTGGTTTTTCGTGTTTGTGCGAGGCAGAGGAAGAAGATGGGTGCAGGAATAAGTGGAGGAGGGCCACCATGGGCCCACGAGGCAGGGGGCGCGCCCTCCACCCTTGTGGCCAGGTGGCAGCTCCCCCCGTGGTAATTTTTGCACAGTAAATTCTCAAATATTCCCGAAAAAATCATATTAAATTGGCATGGCATTATGAGGACTTCTATTTTCGGGATATTTTTATATTGCACAGATGAGTCAGGAAACAGGCAGAAAAATACTATTTTACTTTATTTCTACTAAGTAACAGAAAATATAAAGAGGGTACAGAAGGTTGTGCTTCTAGTTTCATCCGTCTCATGCTCATCAAAAAGAATCCACTAACAAGGTTGATCAAGTCTTGTTAACAAACTCATTCCGATTAACATGGAACCAAAGAAATTTTGAATAACACTATGTTACCTCAACGGGGATATGGACATCCCCAATAATAAGTATATCATATTTCTTCTTGACAGTAGGGAGAGGAAATTCAAAACCTCCAAACATAATCGATGGAATTTTCCAATAGAGTTAATACTATAAACTTGAGGTTGTTTCCTCGGAAAGTGTACCGTATGCTCATTACCATTAACCTGAAAAGTGACATTGCCTTTGTTGCAATCAATAACAGCCCCTGCACTATTAAGGAAAGGTCTTCCAAGAATAATAGACATACTATCATCCTCGAGAATATCAAGAATAACAAAGTCCGTTAAAATAGTAACGTTTGCAACCACAACAGGCACATCCTCACAAATACCGACAGGTATAGCAGTTGATTTATCAGCCATTTGCAAAGATATTTCAGTAGGTGTCAACTTATTCAAGTCAAGTCTACGATATAAAGAGAGAGGCATAACACTAACACCGGCTCCAAGATCACATAAAGCAGTTTTAACATAATTTCTTTTAATGCAACATGGTATAGTAGGCACTCTGGGATCTCCAAGTTTCTTTGGTATTCCACCCTTAAAAGTATAATTAGCAAGCATGGTGGAAATTTCAGCTTCCGGTATCTTTCTTTTATTAGTAATGATATCCTTCATATACTTAGCATAAGGATTTGTTTTGAGCACATCAGTTAATCGCATACACAAAAAGATGGGTCTAATCATTTCAGCAAAGCGCTCAAAATCCTCATCATCCTTTTTCTTGGATGGTTTGGGAGGAAAAGGCATGGGTTTCTGAACCCATGGTTTCCTTTCTTTACCATGTTTCCTAGCAACGAAGTCTCTTTTATCATAACATTGATTCTTTGATTGTGGGTTATCAAGATCAACAACAGGTTCAACTTCTACTTCATTATCATTACTAGGTTGAGCATCAACATGAACATTATCATTAACATTATCACTAGGTTCATGTTCATTACCAGATTGTGTTTCAGCATCAAACATAGAGATATCATTTGGATTATCAGGTGGTTCAGCAATAGGTTCACTAGAAGTTTGCACAGTCCTATCATTTTTTTTCTTCCTTTTAGAAGAACTAGGTATATCAATATTATTTCTCTGAGAATCTTGCTCGATTCTCTTAGGGTGGCCTTCAGGATACAAAGGTTCCTGAGTCATTCTACCAGTTCTAGTAGCTACTCTAACAGCATAATCATTTTCCTTACTATTCATTTCATCAAGCACTTCTTTCTGAGCTTTAAGTACTTGTTCTACTTGAGTGGTAACCATAGAAGCATGTTTGCTAACAAGTTTAAGTTCACCTCTAATATCAGCCATATAATCACTCAAGCGTTTAATCATAAAGGCATCTTGTTTAAACATAAAGTTATCAAACTCATCCAAGCACTGACTAGCAATTTTAGTAGGAGGGACTTCAGCTTTATCATACCTATAGAGAGAATTTACCTTTACTACCTGTGTCGGGATATCGGGAGGTTCTTCAGTAAATAAGTAATTGAGATCATACACTTCTTCAACAGGCGGTAAATTAAGACCATGTATTTCTTCAATAGGAGGTAAATTCTTAACATCTTCAGCTTTAATACCTTTTTCTTTCATAGATTTCTTTGCCTCTTGCATATCTTCGGGGCTGAGAAATAGATCACCTCTATTCTTCGGAGTTGGTTTAGGAATAGGCTCAGTAATTGGCTCAGGAACTGGCTCAGGAGGTAGCTCGGGAGGTGCCCAATTATTTTCATTTGCCAACATATTATTCAATAGAATTTCAGCGTCATCCGGTGTTCTTTCCCTGAAAAGAGAACCAGCACAACTATCCAGGTAATCTCTGGAAGCATCAGTTAGTCCATTATAAAAGATATCAAATATTTCAGGTTTCTTAAGAGGATGATCAGGCAAAGCATTAAGTAACTTGAGAAGCCTCCCCCAAGCTTGTGGGAGACTCTCTTCTTCAATTTGCACAAAGTTGTATATTTCCCTCAAAGCAGCTTGTTTCTTATGAGCAGGGAAATATTTAGCAGAGAAGTAATAAATCATATCCTGGGGACTTTGCACACAACCAGGATCAAGAGAATTAAACCATTTCTTAGCATCACCCTTTAATGAGAACGGAAATATTTTGAGTAAATAAAGGTAGCGCGATCTCTCATTATTAGTAAACAGGGCAGCTATATCATCTAACTTACGAAGATGTGCCACAACAGTTTCAGATTCATAGCCATAAAAAGGATCAGATTCAACCAAAGTAATTATATCCGGATCAACAGAAAAAATCATAATAATCCTGATCGGGAACACAGATAGGTGAAGTAGCAAAAGCAGGGTCGGGTCTCATCCTATCTCTAAAAGATTCTTTACTCCACTTAACTAGCAACCTCTTACGTTCAAGACTATCCTGGCAAGCAAGAACAGCTTCAATAGATTCAGCATTAAAAAGATAACCCTCAGGAATAGCAGGCATATTTTCATCAACACTAACATCATTGTGTTCAGTTTCAATAATTTCTCTTTCTCTAGACCTAGAGATTTGTTCATCTAGAAATTCACCAAGGGGCACAGTAGTATCAAGCATAGAAGTAGTTTCATCATAAGTATCATGCATAGCAGAAGTGGCATCATCAATAACATGCGACATATCAGAACGAATAGCAGAAGCAGGTTTAGGTGTCGCTAGCTTACTCATAACAGAAGGTGAATCAAGTGCAGAGCTAGATGGCAGTTCCTTACCTCCCCTCGTAGTTGAGGGATAAATTTTTGTCTTAGCGTCTTTCAAGTTCTTCATAGTGTCCAGCAGATATAAATCCCAAGTGACTCAAAGAATAGAGCTATGCTCCCCGGCAACGGCGCCAGAAAAAGGTCTTGATAACCCACAAGTATAGGGGATCGCAACAGTTTTCGAGGGTAGAGTATTCAACCCAAATTTATTGATTCGACACAAGGGGAGCCAAAGAATATTCTCAAGTATTAGCAGCTGAGTTGTCAATTCAACCACACCTGGAAACTTCATATCTGCAGCAAAGTGTTTAGTAGCAAAGTAATATGATAGTGGTGGTAACGGTAACAAAGTAAAGACAGCAAAAGTAATGTTTTTGGTATTTTGTAGTGATTGTAACAGTAGCAACGGAAAAGTAAATAAGCGTAAACCAGTATATGGAAAACTCGTAGGCACCGGATTAGCGATGGATAATTATGCCGGATGCGGTTCGTCATGTAACAGTTACAACATAGGGTGACACAGAACTAGCTCCAGTTCATCATGTAATGTAGGCATGTATTCCGTATATAGTCATACGTGCTTATGGAAAAGAACTTGCATGACATCTTTTGTCCTACCCTCCCGTGGCAGCGGGGTCCTATTGGAAACTAAGGGATATTAAGGCCTCCTTTTAATAGAGAACCGGAACAAAGCATTAGCACATAGTGAATACATGAACTCCTCAAACTATGGTCATCACCGGGAGTGGTCCCGATTATTGTCACTTCGGGGTTGCCGGATCATAACACATAGTAGGTGACTATAGACTTGCAAGATAGGATCTAGAACACACATATATTCATGAAAACATAATAGGTTCAGATCTGAAATCATGGCACTCGGGCCCTAGTGACAAGCATTAAGCATAGCAAAGTCATAGCAACATCAATCTCAAAACATAATGGATGCTAGGGATCAAACCCTAACAAAACTAACTCGATTACATGATAAATCTCATCCAACCCATCACCATCCAGCAAGTCTACGATGCAATTACTCACACACGACGGCGAGCATCATGAAATTGGTGATGGAGGATGGTTGATGATGACGACGGCGACGAATCCCCCTCTCCGGAGCCCCGAACGGACTCCAGATCAGCCCTCCCAAGAGAGATCAGTGCTTGGCGGCGGCTCCGTATCGTAAAACGCGATGCATCTTTCTCTCTGATTTTTTTCTCCCCGAAAGCCAGTATATGGAGTTGGAGTTGGCGTCGGAGGGCCACTAGGGGGCCCACAAGGTAGGGGGGCGCGCCCAGGGGGGAGGGGCATGCCCCCCACCCTCGTGGACAGGGTGTGGCCCCCCTGGTCTTCATCTTTGGCGAGGATTTTTTATTATTTATTCTAAGATATTCCGTGGAGTCTCAGGTCATTCCGAGAACTTTTGTTTTCTGCACATAAAACAACACCATGGCAATTCTGCTTAAAACAGCGTCAGTCCGGGTTAGTTCCATTCAAATCATACAAGTTAGGGTCCAAAACAAGGGCAAAAGTGTTTGGAAAAGTAGATACGACGGAGATGTATCAATGTGCAGTTCAATGAGACTAAAGGCTCGCAAAGAGAGCACCTGCCAAATGTGCTAGATGAGTTATCCCCTAGTGAGTCAATCAAGCAAATGGGAACTGGCGAAATCATACCCTCTGAGAGTCTGTCTGAAGAGGAACTTGTCATTTCTGCACCTGATCAACCTGAATACAATGCTCAGCCTGAAGACAATTCCCCAAATGATGACAACGATCAGCAAGAGCAAAATCTTCGTCCTGCTCATCCTCGTGTTGCAAAAGAAGTACAGATTGAGAAGATGATTGATAGCCTCAATGCACCTGGTCCACTCACTCGTTCAAGAGACACACAAAGAGCAACACAACTCACCAATTTCTATGGACACTTTGCATTCGTCTCAATCTCAGAACCCACGAAAGTGACTGAAGCCTTCATGGAACCTGAATGGATTCAAGCCATGCAAGAAGAGCTCCAACAGTTTGAGTTGAACAATGTGTGGGAACTGGTCAAGCGTCCTGATCCTCGGAAGCACAATATCATTGGCACCAAATGGATATATCGCAACAAGCAAGATGAACATGGTCAAGTGGTCAGAAACAAAGCTCGTCTAGTTGCTCAAGGCTACACTCAAGTGGAAGGGATTGACTTTGATGAAACTTTTGCTCCTGTGGCAAGGCTTGAAGCTATTCACATACTGCTTGCCTATGCAAATCATCACAACATTCTCCTATATCAAATGGATGTGAAGAGTGCTTTTCTCAATGGATAGATAGAAGAAGAAGTATATGTTGCACAACCTCCTGGCTTTGAAGATCCAAAACATCCTGATATGGTGTACAAGCTCAACAAGGCACTGTATGGCCTCAAACAAGCCCCTCGCGCTTGGTATGATACGCTCAAGGACTTCCTAAAGAGCAAAGGCTTCAAACCTGGTTCACTGGACCCTACTCTCTTCAGGAAGACTTATGATGGTGAACTATTTGTGTGCCAAATATATGTGGATGACATTATCTTCGGCTGCACCAACAAGAAGTACAGTAATGAGTTTGGTCATATGATGCAAGAGCAATATCAGATGTCCATGATGGGTGAACTGAAGTTCTTTCTAGGTCTCCAAATCCGTCAGCAACGCAATGACATCTTCATCTCTCAAGAAAAATATCTCAAAGATTGCATGAAGAAGTTTGGAATGCAAGACTGCAAAGGATACACGACGCCAATGCCAACCAAAAGTCATCTGGGCCCCGACGACAATGGTAAAGAATTCGACCAAAAGGTATACCGCTCCATGATTGGTTCTTTGCTTTATTTATGTGCATCTAGGCCAGATATAATGCTTCGTGTTTGCATGTGTGCCCGATTCCAAGCGGCACCAAGGGAATCACATCACTTAGCTGTGAAGCGAATTCTTCGATATTTGGCTTACACCCCAACACTACGATTATGGTATCCAAAGGGCTCAGAGTTTGATCTAGTTGGATTCTCATATGCTGATTATGCCGGTGACAAGGTTGATCGCAAGTCCACATCAAGCACATGTCACTTTCTGGGACGATCACTTGTCTGTTGGTCTTCAAAGAAGCAGAACTGTGTATCTCTCTCCACTGCTGAATCCGAATACATTGCTGCTGGATCTTGCTGTGCTCAACTTCTCTGGATGAAGCAAACTCTCAAGTACTATGGTATACACTTGAAGAATGTGCCTCTCTACTGCGACAATGAGAGTGCCATCAAGATTGCCAACAATCCAGTTCAGCACTTGAAGACAAAGCATATTGAGATTCGTCATCACTTCCTCAGAGATCATGTTATGAAGGAAGACATTGATATCATCCATGTCAAGATAGAAGAGCAGTTGGCTGATATCTTTACTAAGCCCTTGGACGAGAAAAGGTTTTGCAAGTTGCGGTGTGAGCTAAATATCTTGGAATCCTCGAATGTCCTGTGATTAGACACACATCCTAACACTTATGCATTTTGATGACTTAGATGTGCAACACACAAAGTAACGTATATCTTCAATCAATGAAGACATACATTCTTAGTGTGAATACATTAATGCGGAATTTGACTTCGGAGCGCCACGATAATTGTGCGCCGTGTCTGGGTCTAATACTTCCTATACGGTGGGTAATGCCACCACCAAACTTTTGTTTGAAGTGTTTCTCTTGGCGTTATGTTTGCAAAGTCTTCATACTTGATTTGTCTTCATCCCTGACTTGTATTCAAGTTTATCTTCATCTAGTTGATTTTGCCTTAAACTACTTATATACTACTTGTGTTCTGTCCTCTACAACATTCACTTATAGCTATGACTTCTTTGTTGAATCTTTTGATCTAAGTGAATGTGATCGGACCCTAGCCTATCTATGCTTCTACCTCAACTCTATATATCCAAATCATATGCATTCTGTTGAAACTATCGAATGTCTTATCTGCGTCCTTGTCAGTAGAAGATACAGAGACAAACATTTATATCTAGATTTAATGACATATCCTTTTGCCTGAAACCCGGAGAATTCAGGACGACCACCCCGACAATCCAGGCGTGCGTGGGAACATGGAACAACTCTCAATGAGTTGCATGTTCGCCACGTGTCCATCAGATGTGAACCGCCAGGGGCACCTGCATAATTGCACTGTGTTGTCTCTGTCCTTATAAATGCCTGTCTCGTCTCGGTCAAAAAATCCTTCTTCCTCCTTCGCCATCTCTCGCAAACCCTAGCGCCTACGCTAGCTCTCGACGCCGTCACCGACGAAGCGCTTAGCTGCCGCGACCTCCTCGACACCGTCCTCACGTCGGCCGCGGACCTCGTCTTCTCCGCCGTTGCCGTAGGTGTCTTCCGTCGCCAAGTTAGGGCACGGGAGATCGAACTGCTTGGCATCCATCTTCGCTCCGTCTAGCAGTTCTTCGTGTGGTAATAAAAGTTTACTTTTTTACCATCTTTTTGATCTGATAGATTCATCCCTTCCTACCAAAAGTGGTTTCTAGATCTTCGAACATGAATCTATCTCTTTCTTCATCTCGTATTTTGCCTAGTATATTCACTTATGCTTCTTCACAAGTTAGATTCCTCACTTGTACTTATTCTTGGATTTGTACAACTCTGGAACGAACTCTCATCATATAAGTGAATGTCTTCGCAATATGAGGTCAATGTATTCAAACTGATTTATCTTCAAAATTTTCTGAGAATGCATATGACCTCTTCCCCTTCCCTCGCACCTTTAATGCTGTCACAGGTAGATGTCCGTGGGAGAATCCCTTGGTTCTCATAGTCTGCATTCGTTTGCAGAATTCTTGCAGAGTCACATCAACTCACCTGAAGCGAGTTCCTGTCAGTCCAGCCGTTTGAAGCCATTGCACGTACTGAAGCCTTTCAGTTTACACTTCATGGCAACTGAAAAGTCAGCAAGAAAGGGGGGCAGACAGCGTCGTGGTAACACCTCCAAGGATTTACCTCCAGATTTGCACGAGATGTACAAAACTGATCCAGAAGAAACCTATACTGAACGCAAGAATCGAATCCAATGGATTCGAAGATATTGGGCAGAAGAGTGGTTCAGATATCACTTCATCACCAAAGAATATGCAGAGAAGAATGCCATCAAGGCACCCTGGGGTGATATTTTGTACAAAAATCTTCCACCCAGGACTCAGGCTGAAGCTATTGAGCAAGGTTTCTATCCGTGCATGGTGCGCGGACCACAACCTGAGAATGCTGACCCGTCTTCACTACTCTGGTGTCGTGAAGACAGTTTGTTCAAGTGCAACTACCAGTTCGCCAAAGACTCAGCTGCAAAGAACAAGAAGGATTTGGGGCTTGACTTCAACCCTGGTCCCTCCTCACCTCGGGACAATGGCACCCGTGAAGCAAATGAAAATAGGATTGGCCCCTTCTACAACCTTGCTGGCCTCATCACTCACATTACCGTTCAAGGTGCCAAAGTGGATCATTCTGATGATGATTCTGACACCGATGATGCTCCAGCTCCTGCTCCTGAAGAACAAGAAGTTCCAGTCGTCGATCCCATCACGACTGAAGACATTGGTCCCCAAGACAATGTAGAAGATGATGAAGTTCTTCCTCAGATCGAGCGCCCATCGGTATCATTGCCTGTTCAAACGAATAGTGAGCTTATTAGTATTGGTTGTCCTTTGACGCCGATCTCACAAGATTCATCGTGGGCTGATCGCCCCCAGCAAACTACCCCACATCAAGACTCACCAAGTACACCCCAACCGTCATCTATGCCCGTCATCAACCCCATGTCCAATGATGACAACTACATGGAGACATCACCATCACCAAAGGCGTCACCCGTATTCCAACGGCTTCACAAAGGCCTAAGGCCATCTGTCTCCATGACCACCATCACAGAAGAGGGCTCCAACTTGTCAAGTTCAGTGGCACGTCAAGTGTTCCCTGAAGACAATCCTTCTGTGACGGTCTCTGTGTCTGAAGCCAATGCTGCTGAAGACCCTCCGGCTGCATCAACCGGAGCAACACAAGAAGAAGAGCATGTCGCTACTCCCCCCGCAACTCAAGAAGAAGTTAATGAAGAGAACCAGTCTATGCCAGAACCTCCAGCTACTCAAGTGGAGGGTGAGAATCCTGAGGCTGCCACAACTGACATTCCTGAAGCCAATGACGTTGTCATGGCCGAAGCCAATGTGGAGCCTACAGTGGGAAATGCACCAGTGGCCAATGAAGCCCATGAAGCAGCTGAAGTCAATGCCGCACCTGACACAAATCTGCAGCCTGAAGTCAATGCCACTGCTCCTGTTCTGCCTCCAAGGCCACATACCATCGAGCAAGCATACAACTATGGACAACTTGTCACTGTCAGATGGCCTATTCTGATTCCTCCACCTGCTGCTGGTCCTCAATTTGATTACCATGTCGAGCACAGGCCTCAGGTTTAGAAGCCAAAGCCAAGACTGCCCAGATTTCCAGGTACTGCTACTTCACCAGGATCTTTCCATGTCAACGGCTTCATTGCACACAACACCTTCTTTGATAGCGATAAGAAACCCTACACCAGGCCCAAGATTTCATCTGATCGGTTCTGCCCACTCTAGGTGATCTCTATGAACCTGGTTGTCAGCTTCACACTGCAACTGTGGAAAGCATCTTTCACAAGCCAGAACCCGACATGAGCCAAATGCTCAGTATGATGAAGCCATTGCCTCCAGATGTAGAATATCCTACGGAGTTCTTTGTTGAAGACCTTGAGTATCTGCCACGCACAATCTATCACATCATAAGGCGAACTCTCTGGCCCATCAAAGGACATTCTCCAAAGGCTAAGCTAGAAGGTGCAATGAAGACATTGGTCTTCCATATTCTTCATGGCAAATGCTTCAATGCACAAGATTTCTTCATTCGCCAACTTGCTGCATCAGGATCTGACATTTTTGGCTTGAAGTTCTATGCTCCATGGATCATGCGTCTGATCAAGCTTCACACTGCTTTCAACTATCAGCCATCTGCACGCAATCACATTGTCTTCTTGCCAGATGTCAATATGTCTGTTGAAGCCATCTATCCAGAGCCTGACAAGGAGCCACTTTATCTTCATAACATTGATCGTCAGAGCTTCACTCAGCCCATTGAAGATGTGCTGGCTGCCACTCGAGTCTATTCGTTGGCTGGTACTACACATGCACTTCATCGTGCCCAAACCGAAGCCACTGACAGCACAATTGCTCAACGGCCTCGAAAGCGATCTCGTGTTCTCAATGACTGAGAGCTTCTCGTTGGCCTGCATCAAAAGCAGGATAGGCATCACGATTGGCTCAAGCGCCAGATGCAGAGCATCATGACTAACGTCAACCGCATTCGCAACCTTGCAACCAAGAATGCATTTTTCGCCCATGAAACCTGTCGATGCACATGGAAAGGGCTGACACTTATGTGTTCTGAGGAAGATCTTCAAGACGATGGCTTCTCAGAACGATTCAAGTTTGATTCCACTCTGCCCAGAAATGTTGTTCTGCGGCGCACTCCATCTCTTGAAGACTCAGAGTACTCCTCTTCTGCTGCAACCGTGAATGCTTGTGTGATCGATGATCAAGATGATGCTACTTTGCCACCTCCAATGCGTATCGACACTGCTCCAAGTTCGTCTGCACCGCCAAACCTCGACACCAACTCTGCATCTTCTCCTACTCCTTCTGGGAACGAGTAGAGGCTCACTGTCTTCAACCCTTTTTGGTCCTTACTGACAAAAGGGGGAGAAGCTATGAGTTGATAGTCTTCAAGCGGGTTCATATGGGCGGTTGCATTATATTTTGCCTAGTGTTTACAACTATTCCTCTTGATACATTTGGTTATCTGAGTTGTAACACTTAAACTCGACGGTCGTCTGCTACTTATTTGCTATTTTGTGATGCTATGATAAATTCCGCATGTGCGATGATAACTTCTGCACTTAAATCATTTTGCAGACGTCCATTTTTCATTATGCATGTCATTATCTTCGTTACATCAAATCATGCATGATGATTTGTCTTCATAAGTTGAAGAGGATATCCACAAGTAGAACCTGCCATGTGCATTTGCATTCCAAAAGCAAATTATTTATATGCACATCTTCAAGGGGAGCCTTTTGCTACTTACGAAGACAATACCTCATCCTTTACAATTTCACATATTTATATCCCCGTTGAAAACTTCAACCAGTTTGTCATCAATCACCAAAAAGGGGGAGATTGTAAGTGCATCTAGTGCCACCCCTAGTTTGGTTTTGGAGTATTGACAACAAACGTGGTTGAGGGACTAATGTGTTTGTGAGAATTGCAGGATAAAACAGGTAGTAGTCCCTCCTTGATTCGGTTTACCTACCGGAGATGACCCCTAAAAATGTATGAAGACATTGAAGATAATGGTGGTACGTGAAGACATTCACACTGAAGACTATGACAGAAGAAGACATTGAGTGAAGACTATGGAGCGTGAAGACTTAGTAGTTTTGTTGTTTCTTTTCTTCTTTGTTGAGTCATAGGAACCACCGCACTGTTAAGTGGGGTCCAAGTGAACAAAGTCAGAGTGACTGAAGTGATGCTCAACCAAAATCCTATGTCTTCGAGCGAAGACAATGAGAGGAAATCTTATCCAAAGTCGGATAAGTCAGCTTTACTTGTAGCCCAAGTCAAGTTGTCCCGTGTGTTTGAAATCTGACCGTTGTGACACGTGTCAGTTCCTTAGTGACCCATGATCATTTCGGACAAATCAGGTCGGGTTGCCCAGTGGCTATAAATAGCCCACCCCCTACACCATAAATTGGTGGCTGCTCAGAGTTAGATACGGCTTTTGTCGTTTGAGAGCCACCCACCTCCGAAGCCTTTGAGAGAGAGAATCCTTGCGAGGACAAAGCCTAAACCACCCAGAGCCCAGAGAGTGTTTGGCATTGATGTCGACTACACAACCTTCTTCTTGTAGACATTGTTGGGCCTGCAAGTGCACAGGTTTGTAGGACAGTAGCAAATTTCCCTCAAGTGGATGACCTAAGGGTTTTCAATTCGTAGGAGGTGTAGGATGAAGATGGTCTCTCTCAAACAACCCTGCAACCAAATAACAAAGAGTCTCTTGTGTCCCCAACACACCCAATACAGTGGCAAATTGTATAGGTGCACTAGTTCGGCGAAGAGATGGTGATACAAGTGCAAAATAGATAGTAGATATAGGTTTTTGTAATCTTAAATAATAAAAACAGAAAGGTAACAAGCGGTAAAAGTGAGCGTAAACGGTATTGCAATGATAGGAAACAAGGCCTAGGGTTCATACTTTCACTAGTGCAAGTTCTCTCAACAATAATAACATAGATAGATCATATAACAAGCCCTCAACATGCAACAAAGAGTCACTCCAAAGCCACTAATAGCAGAGAACAAACGTATAGATTATGGTAGGGTACGAAACCACCTCAAAGTTATTCTTTCGGATCAATCTATAAAAGAGTTCATACTAGAATAACACCTTAAGACACAAATCAACCAAAACCCTAATGTCACCTAGATACTCCATTGTCACCTCAAGTATCCGTGGGCATGATTATACTATATGCATCACACAATCTCAGATTCATCCAACCAACATAAAAGTACTTCAAAGAGTGCCCCAAAGCTACTACCGGAGAGTCAAGAACATGTGCCAACCCCTATGCATAGGTTCCCAATGTCACAAAACCCACACGTTGATCACCAAGACATACATCAAGTGTTATCATAAAAGACTCAATCCGATAAGATAACTTCAAAGGGGAAACTCAATTCATCACAAGAGAGTAGAGGGAGAGAAATATCATAAGATCCAACTACAATAGCAAAGCTCGGGATACATCAAGATCGTGCCATAGAGGGAACACGAGAGAGAACACGAGAGAGAGAGGGATCAAACACATAGCTACAGGTACATACCCTCAGCCCCGAGGGTGAACTACTCCCTCCTCGTCATGGAGAGCGCCAGGATGATGAAGATGGCCACCGGTGATGGGTTCCCCCTCCGGCAGGGTGCCGGAACGGGCTCCTGAGAGGTTTTTGGTGGCTACAGAGGATTGTGGCGGCGGAACTCCCGATCTATCTTCTGTTCTGGAAGTTTTAGGGTACGTAGGTATATATGGGTGCAAGGGGTACGTCGATGGACCTCCGGGGTGCTCACGAGGCAGGGGGCGCGCCCTCCACCCTCATGGGCAGCCCGGGACTCCCCCGACGTACACTCCAAGTCTATCAGGTTGCTTTCCTTCCAAAAATAACTTCTCCAGTTGATTTCGTTCCGTTTTGACTCCGTCTGATATTCCTTTTCCTCGAAACACTAAAATAGGCATAAAACAGCAAATCTGGGCTGGGCCTCCGGTTAATATGTTAGTCCCAAAAATAATATAAAAGTGGATAATAAAGCCCAATATTGGCTAAAACAGTAGCTAAAGTAGCATGGAGCAATCAAAAATTATAGATACGTTGGAGATGTATCAGGGATCCCAAGCTTAATTCCTACTCGTCCTCGAGTAGGTAAATGATAAAAAAAGAATTTTTGATGCGGAGTGATACTTTGGCATAATTTCAATGTAAATCTTCTTAATTGTGGTATGAATATTTAGATCCGAAAGATTCAAGACAAAAGTTCATATTGACATAAAAATAATAATACTTCAAGCATACTAATCAAAGCAATGATGTCTTCTCAAAATAGCATGGCTAAAGAAAGTTATCCCTACAAAATCATATAGTCTGGCTGTTGCTCTATCTTCATCACACAAAGTATTTAATCATGCACAACCCCGATGACAAGCCAAGCAATTGTTTCATAATTTAATAATCTCAAACTCTTTCAACTTTCACGCAATACATGAGCGTGAGCCATGAACATAGCACTATATGTGGAATAGAATGGTGGTTGTGGAGAAGACAAAAAAGGAGAAGATAGTCTCACATCAACTAGGCGTATCAACGGGCTATGGAGATGCCCATTAATAGATATCAATGTGAGTGAGTAGGGATTGCGTATAATCCATGGACTCAACATTAATCAAAAGAACTCATGCACTTGTTGCAAAAATTTAGAAGTCATCAAAAACCAAAGCACTATGCGCATGCTCCTAGGGGGATAGATTGGTAGGAAAAGACCATCGCTCGTCCCCGACCGCCACTCATAAGGAAGACAATCAATAAATAAAATTGTGGTCCAACTTCATCACAAAGCGGTTCACCATACGTGCATGCTACGGGAATCACAAACTTCAATACAAGCATTCTTTAAATTCATAATCACCCAACTAGCATCACTTTAATATCACTACCTCCATATCTCAAAACAATTATCAAGCATCAAACTTATCTTAGTATTCAACGCACTCAAAAGAAAGTTTCACATATCTTGAATACCAAGTATATTAATATTAAGCAAATTACCATGCTATTAACGACTCTCAAAATAATCTAAGTGAAGCATGAGAGATCAATAGTTTCTATAAAACAAATCCACCAACGTGCTCTAAAAGATATAAGTGAAGTACTAGAGCAAATGACAAACTACTCCGAAAGATATAAGTGAAGATCAATGAGTAGTCGAATAATTATGCAACTATGTGAAGACTCTCCCATTTAATAATTTCAGATCTTGATAGTTTATTCAAACAGCAAGCAAAGCTAAATAAAACTACATTGCAAGGATAGCAGAACTCATGTGAAGAAGCAAAAACTTAGGCTCAAGCGATACTAACCGATAGTTGTTGAAGAAGAAAGGTGGGATGTCAACTGGGGCATCCGCAAGCTTAGATGCTTGAGACTTCTTGAAATATTATCTTGGGGTGCCTTGGGCATCCCCAAGCTTGAACTTTTGTGTTTCCTTAATTCCTGTCATATCATGGTTTCTATTTTTATCAAAAGCTTCATTCACAACAAACTCAACAAGAACTCGTGAGATAGGTTAGTATAAACCAATGCAAAACCTTATCATTTTCTACTGTAACAAGTCACTAAAATTTTTATTCAACATTGCATACTAAATGCCTCTGTATATTTAATACTCCTATCTTCAAATAGAATCATTAAACAAGCAAACATATGCAAACAATGCAACCATAACAGCAATCTGCCAAAACAGTACAGTCTGTAAAGAATGCAAGAGTATCAATACTTCCCTGACTCCAAAAATTATGAACTAAAATTCCCACTGTAATAAATTTATCAGAGCTTAATATGCAAAACGATTCAACGTTATACCATTCTCTGATTTTTCTAGGGAATTTTTGCAACAGCGATAAACTTTCTGTTTTCAAACAGCAACATGCAAACTAGCAAAATAAGCATGGCAAAGGCTATCCTTGACTTTTTATTGAAACTAAAGAGGCAAAACATTATTCTAACTAACAGCAATCAAAAACTAACAAAATAAATTGACGGTCCAAGCAAAAGACATATCATGTGTTGAATAAAAATATAGCTCCAAGTAAAGTTACCAATGAACGAAGACGAAAGAGGGGATGCCTTCCGGGGCATCCCCAAGCTTAGGCTCTTGGTTGTCCTTGAATATTACCATGGGGTGCCTTGGGCATCCCCAATCTTAGGCTCTTGACACTCCTTATTCCATAGTCCATCGAATCTTTACCCAAAACTTGAAAACTTCAACCACACAAAACTCAAAACAAAACTCGTAAGCTCCGTTAGTATAAGAAAATAAAACCACCACTTAGGTATTGTAATGAACTCATTATAAATTCATATTGGTGTAATATCTACTGTATTCTAACTTCTCTATGGTTCATACCACTTAATACTAGCCATAGATGCATCAAAATAAGCAAACAACACATAGAAAACAGAATCTGTCAAAAACAGAACAGTCTGTAGTAATATGTATAAAACGTATACTTCTGGAACCCCAAAAATTATGCAATAAATTGCTGGACCTGAGAAATTTGTCTATTAATCATCTGCAAAAAGAATCAACCTAAAAGGACTCTCCAGTAAAAAATGGCAGCTAATGTCGTGAGCGCTAAAGTTTCTATTTTTCACAGCAAAATCACATAATCTTCACCCAAGTCTTCCCAAAGGTTCTACTTGGCACTTTATTGAAACAAAAGCAATAAAACATGATTATTACAGTATCATAATTATGTGTACACACAAAAACAGTAAGAGTAAATATTGGGTTGTCTCCCAACAAACGCTTTTCTTTAATGCCTTCCTAGCTAGGCATGATGATGACAATGATGCTCACATAAAAGATAAGAATTGAAACATAACGGGAGCATCATGAAGAATAGGACTAGCACATTTAAGTCTAACCCACTTCCTATGCATAGGGATTTTGTGAGCAAACAACTTAGGGGAACAATAATCAACAAGCATAGGAAGGTAAAACACGCATAACTTTAAGAATTTAAGCACATAGGGAGGAAACTTGATATTATTGCAATTCCTACAAGCATATGTTCCTCTCTCATAATAATTTTCAGTAGCATCATGAATGAATTCAACAATATAACCAGCACCTAAAGCATTCTTTTCATGATCTACAAGCATAGAAAATTTACTACTCTCCACATAAGCACAATTCTTCTCATCAATAGTAGTGGGAGCAAACTCAACAAAACAACTATCATGTGATTGAAAATTAAGATCAAGATGACAAGTTTCATGGTTATCATTATTCTTTATAGCATACGTGTCATCACAATAATCATCATAGATAGGAGGCATGCTTTAGTCATAGTAAATTTGCTCATCAAAGCTTGGGGGACAAAATATATTATATTCATCAAACATAGCTTCCCCAAGCTTGTGGCTTTGCATATCATTAGCATCATGGATATTCAAGGAATTCATAATAACAACATTGCAATCATGCTCATCATACAAAGATTTAGTGCCAAACATTTTATATATTTCTTCTTGTAGCACTTGAGCACAATTTTCCTTTCCATCATTCTCACGAAAGATATTAAAAAGATGAAGCGTATGAGACAAACTCAATTCCATTTTTTGTAGTTTTTTTTATAAACTAAACTAGTGATAAAACAAGAAACAAAAAGATTCTATTGCAAGATCTAAAGATATACCTTCAAGCACTAACCTCCCCAACAACGGCGCCAGAAAAGAGCTTGATGTCAACTACACAACCTTCTTCTTGTAGATGTTGTTGGGCCTGCAAGTGCACAGGTTTGTAGGACAGTAGCAAATTTCCCTCAAGTGGATGACCTAAGGTTTATCAATCCGTAGGAGGCGTAGGATGAAGATGGTCTCTCTCAAACAACCCTGCAACCAAATAACAAAGAGTCTCTTGTGTCCCCAACACACCCAATACAATGGCAAATCGTATAGGTGCACTAGTTCGGCGAAGAGATGGTGATACAAGTGCAAAATAGATAGTAGATATAGGTTTTTGTAATCTGAAATAATAAAAACAGCAAGGTAACAAGCGGTAAAAGTGAGCGTAAACGGTATTCCAATGATAGGAAACAAGGCCTAGGGTTCATACTTTCACTAGTGCAAGTTCTCTCAACAATAATAACATAGATAGATCATATAACAAGCCCTCAACATGCAACAAAGAGTCACTCCAAAGCCACTAATAGCGGAGAACAAACGTAGAGATTATGGTAGGGTACGAAACCACCTCAAAGTTATTCTTTCGAATCAATCTATAAAAGAGTTCGTACTAGAATAACACCTTAAGACACAAATCAACCAAAACCCTAATGTCACCTAGATACTCCATTGTCACCTCAAGTATCCGTGGGCATGATTATATGATATGCATCACACAATCTCAGATTCATCCAACCAACATAAAAGTACTTCAAAGAGTGCCCCAAAGCTACTACCAGAGAGTCAAGAACGTGTGCCAACCCCTATGCATAGGTTCCCAATGTCACGAAACCCGCAAGTTGATCACCAAGACATGCATCAAGTGTTCTCATAAAAGACTCGATCCGATTAGATAACTTCAAAGGGGAAACTCAATTCATCACAAGAGAGTAGAGGGGTAGAAACATCATAAGATCCAACTACAATAGCAAAGCTCGGGATACATCAAGATCGTGCCATAGAGGGAACACGAGAGAGAACATGAGAGAGAGATCAAACACATAGCTACTGGTACGTACGCTCAGCCCCGAGGGTGAACTACTCCCTCCTCGTCAAGGAGAGCGCCGGGATGATGAAGATGGCCACCGGTGATGGGTTCCCCCTCCGACAGGGTGCCGGAACGGGCTCCCGAGAGGTTTTTTGTGGCTATAGAGGCTTGCGGCGGCGGAACTCCCGATCTATCTTCTGTTCTGGAAGTTTTAGGGTACGTAGGTATATATGGGTGCAAGGGGTATGTCGGTGGACCTTCGGGGTGCTCATGAGGCAGGGGGGCGCGCCCTAGGGGGGTGGGCGCGCCCCCCACCCTCGTGGGCAGCCCGAGACTCCCCTGATGTGCACTCCAAGTCTATCAGGCTGCTTTCCTTCCAAAAATAACTTCTCCAGTTGATTTCGTTCCGTTTTGACTCTGTCTGATATTCCTTTTCCTCGAAACACTGAAATAGGCATAAAACATCAAATCTGGGCTGGGCCTCTAGTTAATAGCTTAGTCCCAAAAATAATATAAAAGTGGATAATAAAGCCCAATATTGCCTAAAACAGTAGCTAAAGTAGCATGGAGCAATCAAAATTATAGATTCGTTGGAGACGTATCAGGCATCACTGAAGTCTTTCTGTCCGCGTGATCTGAAGACTTGTTACACTTGAGGACTGTGAATCCTCCAGCCGGTTAGGTGTCGCGTTCTGAGCATCCAAGAGTAATTGTGGATTGCCGGTGAACGGAGCCTTTGAAGGTTTGGAAGTCTACCTTGAAGACTTACCAGAGTGATTGGGCGAGGACTGTGTGTCCTTAGCTCAAGGGGAATAAGGTGAAGACGCGGTCTTCTGAGTTCAATCTCAGGCTCCCTAACATGACGTATAGTTGTCACAACAACTGGATCTGGTCGAACAAATCCTTGTTTTCACAACACACTGGTTCTATCTCTTCCTCTCCTTACTTACAGTTTGTCTTTATGAAGTCATTGCCTGATTACTCTGCCTGTTTGACTTCACTGTGTGACTACTTGTTCTGATTGGCTTCATACTATCTTCCACCCTGATCCTTACTACCTAGCTGCTAATAGTCTTCATGCTTTCACTTCATTGAATACTTGACTATGGTTTGTCTAGTGTAGTCAACCTTCCGCTGCATACGAATAGTGTTGTTTCTCCTGTTTGTCTTCGAAACTCCCATGTATTGAAGACATTCATAAAAATTGCCTATTCACCCCCCTCTAGTCGATAACTAGCACTTTCAAGACTTCATATCTCTCAACTCAGGCATTTGCTTGAAATATTAACTTCAACTCTTGGAACATCTCATATGCTCCATGACGTCCAAAACGTCTTTGAAGTCCCGATTCTAAGCCGTAAAGCACATGTCACACTGAACTATCGAGTAGTCATCAGCTTTGATCTGTCAGACGTTCATAACATCCACAGTTGCTCCTGCAGTAGGCCTTGCACCAAGCAGTACTTCCAGGACGTAATTCTTCTGTGCAGCAATGAGGATAATCCTCAAGTTACGAACCTAGTCCGTGTAATTGCTACCATCATATTTCAACTTAGCTTTATCTAGGAACGCATTAAAGTTCAAGGGAACGGTAGCTCGGGCCATTGATCTACAACAACATAGACATGCAAAAACTATCATGACTAAGTTCATGATAAATTAAAGTTCAATTAATCATATTACTTAAGAACTGTCACTTAGATAGACATACCTCTAGTCATCTAAATGATCACGTGATCCAAATCAACTAAACCATGTCTGATCATCACGTGAGATGGAGTAGTTTTCAATGATGAACATCTCTATATTGATCATATCAGCTATATGATTCATGTTCGACCTTTCGGTCTCAGTGTTCCGAGTCCATATATGCATATGCTAGGCTCGTCAAGTTTAACCCGAGTATTCTACACATGCAAAACTGGCTTGCACCCGTTGTTTGTGAACGTAGAGCTTATCACACCCGATCATCACGTGGTGTCTCGGCACGACGAACTGTAACAACGGTGCATACTCAGGGAGAACACTTATACCTTGAAATTTAGTGAGGGATCATCTTATAATGCTACCGCCGTACTAAGCAAAATAAGATGCGTAAAAGATAAACATCACATGGAATCAAAGTATGTGACATGATATGGCCATCATCATCTTGTGCCTTTGATCACCATCTCCAAAGTACCGTCATGATCTCCATTGTCACCGGCTTGACACCTTGATCTCCATCGAAGCATCGTTGTCGTCTCGCCAACTATTTCTTCTACGACTATCATTATCGCATAGTGACAAAGTAAAGCAATTACATGGCGATTGCATTTCATACAATAAAGTGACAACCATATGGCTCCTGCCAGTTGTCGATAACTCTGTTATAAAACATGATCATCTCATACAACAATTTATATCTCATCATGTCTTGACCATATCACATCACAACAAGCCTTGCAAAAACAAGTTAGACGTCCTCTACTTTGTTGTTGCAAGTTTTATGTGGCTACTACGGGCTTCTAGAAAGAACCGTTCTTACCTACGCATCAAAAGCACAACGATTTTTCGTCAAGTGTGCTGTTTTAACCTTCAACAAGGATCGGCCGTAGTCAAACTCGATTCAACTAAAGTTGGAGAAACAGACACCCGCCAGCCACATGTGTGCAAAGCATGTTGGTAGAACCAGTCTCATGAATGCGGTCATGTAATGTCGGTTTGGGCCGCTTCATCCAACAATACTGCCAAATAAAAGTAAGATGTTGGTGGTAAGCAGTATGACTATTATCGCCCACAACTCTTTGTGTTCTACTCGTGCATATCATCTACGCATAGACCTGGCTCTAATACCACTGTTGGGGAATGTAGAATGCAATTTCAAAAAAATTCCTACGATCATGCAAGATCTATCTAGGAGATGCATAGCAACGAGAGGGGAGAGTGTGTCCATGTACCCTCGTAGACTGAAAGCGGAAGCGTTAGTTAACGCGGTTGATGCAGTCGAACGTCTTCACAATCCAACCGATCCAAGTACCGAACGTACGGCACCTCCGTGTTCAACACACGTTCAGCTTGATGACGTCCCTCGAACTCTTGATCCAGTAGAGGGTTGAGGGAGAGTTCCGTTAGCACGACGGCGTGGCGACGGTGTTGATAATGTGATCCACGTAGGGCTTCTCCTAAGCACTATGATGCTATGACCGAGGTGGTAAACTGTGGAGGGGGCACCGCACACGGCAAAGAGAATAACCGATGTGCTTTGGAGTGCCCTCCCGCCCCCGTATATAAAGGAGGAGGGGAGGAGGCAGCCGGCCCAGGGGGCGTGCCAAGTGTGGGGAGTCCTACAAGGACTCCCTAGTCCTAGTAGGATTCCCCTTTCCTTTCCGGAATAGGAGAAGATGGAAAGAGGTGGAGGAGAAGCAGGAAAGGGGGGCCACGCCCCCACCCCCTAGTCCAATTCGGTTTGGGTTGGTGGGGGGGGGGGGGGCTCGACCTGGCCTCTGCCTCCTCTCTGCCACTAAGGCCCATGAAGGCCCATTAATCCCCCGGGGGGTTCCGGTAACCTCCCGGTACTCCGAAAAATGTCTGAACCTTTCCGAAACTATTCTGGTGTCCGAACATAACCTTCCAATATATCAATATTTATGTCTCGACCATTTCGAGACTTCTCGTCATGTTCGTGATCCCATCCGAGACTCTGAACAAACTTCGATCATCAAAAACACATAACTCTCAATATAAATCGTCATCGAACGTTAAGCGTGCGGACCCTACGGGTTCGAGAACTATGTAGACATGATCGAGACACAACTCCAATCAATAACCAATAGCGGAACCTGGATGCTCATGTTTGCTCCTACATATTCTACGAAGATCTTTATCGGTCAAACCGCACAATAACATACATTGTTCCCTTTGTCATCAGTATGTTACTTGCCCGAGATTCGATCGTCCGTGTCATCATACCTAGTTCAATATTGTTACCGACAATTCTCTTTACTCGTTCTGTAATGCTTCATCTCGTAACCAACTTATTAGTCACATTGCTTGCAAGGCTTATAGTGATGATCAATACCGAGAGGGCCTAGAGATACCTCTCCGATATACGGAGTGACAAATGCTAATTTTGATCTATGCCAACCCAACGATCACCTTCGGAGACACCTGTAGATCATCTTTATATTCACCTAGTTACGTTGTGACATTTGATAGCACACAATGTGTTCTTCCGGTATTCGGGGGTTGCATAATCTCATAGTCAGAGGAACATGTATAAGTCATGAAGAATGCAGTAGCATAAAACTGTAACAATGACAATGCTAAGGTAACAGATGGGTCTTGTCCATCACATCATTCTCTAATTATGTGATCCTGTTCATCAAATGACAACACATGTCTATGGTTAGGAAACATAACCATCTTTGATTAACGAGCTAGTCAAGTAGAGGCATACTAGGGACACTACGTTTTGTCTTTGTATTCACACATGTACTAAGTTTCCGGTTAATACAATTCTAACATGAATAATAAACATTTGTCATGATATAAGAAAATATAAATAACAACTTTATTATTGCCTCTAGGTCATATTTCCTTTCAGTTCGTCCCCTTCCTTTCTCTCTTCTCCCTTCCCTTTCTTCTCTGGCAAAATAAGGAAACGGGGAGGCCGAATTGGGGGGACCCCAAGTAGGATTCGTCCTACTTGGGGCACCCCCTTGGCTGCCTCTCCACTGCAACCTATATGTTGGCCGTGTGCGGCGCCTACAATAGACAACATCAACTATTGGCCGCGTGTGACGCCCCCTCCATAGTTTACACCCCCGGTCATATTGTCGCGATGCTTAGGCGAAGCCCTGCGTGGATGACTTCACCATCACCGTCACCATGCCGTTGTGCTGATAGAACTCATCTACTTCCTCGACACCTTGCCGGATCAAGAGGGCGAGGAACGTCATTGAGCTGAAGCTGTGTAGAACTCGGAGGTGTCGTACGTTCGGTACTTGATCAGTCGGAGCTAGAAGAAGTTCGACTACATCAACCGCGTTCAAACGCTTCTGCTTTCGGTCTATGAGGGTACGTAGACACACTCTCCCCCTCTCGTTGCTATGCATCTCCTACATAGATCTTGCATGAGCGTAGGTAAATTTTTGAAATTGCATGCTATGGTCCCCAACAGTGGCATCCAAGCCAGGTCTATGCGTAGATGTTATATGCACGAGTAGAACACAAAGAGTTGTGGGTGGTGATCGTCATACTGCTTACCACCAATTTCTTATTTTGATTCGACGGTATTGTTGGATGATGCGGCCCGGACCAACCTTACATTACCATGTTCATGAGACCAGTTCCACCGACAGACATGCAACTAGTTTTGCATAAAGGTGGCTGGTGGGTGTCTGTATCTGCTATTTTAGTTGAATCAAATTTGACTGCGGCCGGTCCTTTTTGAAGGTTAAAACAACAAACTTGATAAATCACCGTTGTGGTTTTTGTGTCATAGGTAAAAATGGTTGTTGCTAGAAGCCTGTAGCAGCTACATAACACTTGCAACAACAAAGTAGAGGACGTCTAACTTGTTTTTGCAGGGCATGTTGTGATGTGATATGGTCAAGACATGATGTGATACACGTTATTGTATGAGATGATCATGTTTTGTAAAAGTTATTGGCAACCGACAGGAGCCTTATGGTTGTCTATTTATTGTATGAAATGCAAACGCCATGTAATTGCTTTACTTTATTACTATGTGTTAGCGATAGTTGTAGAAGCAGCAATAGTTGGCAAGATGACCACGACGCAACGATGGAGATCAAGGTGTCGGGCCGGTGACGATAGAGATCATGATGATGATTTGGAGATGGAGATCAAAAGCACAAGATGATGATGGCCATATCATGTCACATATTTTGATTGCGTGTGGTGTTTATCTTTTATACATCGTATTTTGCTTAGTATGATGGTAGCATTATAAGATGATCCCTTAACTAAAATTTCAAGGTATATGTGTTCTCCCTGAGTATGCACCATTGCGACATTTCTTCATGCTGAGACACCACGTAATGATCGGGTGTGATAGGATCTATGTTCACATACAACGGGTGCAAGACAGTTTAGCACATGCAGAATACTCGGCTTAAACTTGACAAGCCTAGCATGTACAGACATGGCCTCAGAACACTAGAGACAGAAAGGTCAAACGTTAATCATATAGTAGATATGATCAACATAGAGATGTTCACCATTGATGACTACTCCATCTCACATGATGATCAGACATGGTTTTGTTGATTTCGATCTCGTATCATTTAGATGACTTGAGGGATGTCTATCTAAGTGGGAGTTCTTAAGTAATTTGATTAATTGAACTTAATTTCATGAACTTAGTCCTGATAGTATTTGCATATCTATGTTGTAGATCAATGGCCCGTGCTACCATTCCCTTTAATTTTAATTCGTTCCTAGAGAAAGCTAAGTTGAAACATGATGGTAGCAACTACGCAGACTGGGTCCGCAACTTGAGGATTATCCTCATTGTTGCACAGAAGAATTATGTCCTTGATGCACCACTAGGTGAAAGGCCTGCTGCAGGAGTAGATGCTGATGTTTCGAATGTCCGGCAAGCTCGATCTGATGACTACTCAATAGTTCAGTGTGCCATGCTTTATGGCTTAGAATCGGGACTTCAAAGACGTTTTGAACGTCATGAAGCATATGAGATGTTCCAAGAGTTGAAGTTAATATTTCAAGAAAATGCTTGAGTTGAGAGATATGATGTCTCCAACAAGTTCTATAGCTGGAAGATGGAGGAGAATAGTTCTGCCCGTGAACACATACTCAGAATGTATGGATATCATAATCGCTTGACTCAGCTGGGAGTTAATCTTCCAGATGATAGTGTTATTGACAGAGTTCTCCAATCACTGTCACTAAGCTATAAAGGCTTCGTGATGAACTATAATATGCAAGGGATGGAGAAGACTATTCCCGAGCTCTTCGCAATGCTCAAAGCTGCGGAGGTAGAAATCAAGAAGGAGCATCAAGTGTAGATGGTTAACAAGACTACTAGTTTCAAGAAAAAGGGCAGGGGAAAGAAGGGGAACTTCAAGAAGAATGGAAAGCAAGTTGCCACTCCAGGGAAGAAGCCCAAAGCTGGACCCAGGCCCGAAACTCAGTGCTTCTACTACAAAGGGACTGGTCACTTGAAGCGGAACTGCCCCAAGTATTTGGCGGATAAGAAGGATGACAAAGTGAACAAAGGTATATTTGATATACATGTTATTGATGTGTACCTTACTAATGCTCGTAGTAGGGCCTGGGTATTTGATACTGGTTCGGTTGCCCATATTTGTAACTCGAAACAGGGACTACGGATTAAAAGAAGATTGGCTAAGGACAAGGTGACGATGCATGTCGGGAATGGTTCCAAGGTCAATGTGATCGACGTCGGCACGCTACCTCTACATCTACCTTCGGGATTAGTTTTAGACTTGAATAATTTTTATTTGGTGCCAGCGTTGAGCATGAACATTATATCTGGATCTTGTTTAGTGCGAGATGGTTATTCATTTAAACAAGAGAATAATGGTTGTTCTATCTATAGGAGCAATATCTTTTATGGTCATGCACCCTTGAAGAGTGGTTTATTTCTGTTGAATCTGATTGTGTTGATACACATATTCATAATATTGATGCCAAAAGGTGCAAAGTTGGTAATGATAGTGCAACATATTTGTGGCACTGCTGATTAGGTCATATTGGTTTAAAACGCATGAAGAACTCCACGCAGATGGACTTTTGGAATCACTTGATTATGAATCATTTGATACTTGCGAACCATGCCTCATGGGCAAGATGACTAATACTCTGTTCTATGGAACAATGGAGCGAGCCAATGACTTATTGAAAATAATACATACTGATGTATGTGGTCTAATGAGTGTTGAGGCTCACGGCGGGTATCGTTATTTTCTGACCTTCATAGATGATTTGAGCAGATATGGGTATATCTACTTAATGAAACACAAGTCTGAAACATTTGAAAAGTTCAAAGAATTTCAGAGTGAAGTGGAGAATCATCGTAACAAGAAAATAAAGTTTCTAGAGTCTGATTGCGGAGGTGAATATTTTAGTTACGAGTTTGGCCTTCATTTAAAACAATGTGGAATAGTTTCACAACTCATGCCACCTGGAACACCACATCGTAATGGTGTGTCCGAACGTCGTAACCGTACTTTATTACATATGGTGCGATCTATGATTTCTCTTGCCGATTTACCACTATTGTTTTGGGGTTATGCATTACAACAGTTGCATTCACGTTAAATAGGGCACCGTTTAAATCCGTTGAGATGGCACTGTATGAACTGTGGTTTGGCAATAAACCTAAGCTGTCATTTCTTAAAGTTTGGGGTTGCAACACTTATGTCAAAAGGCTTCAGCCTGAAAAGCTCGAACCCAAATCGGAGAAGTGCGTCTTCATAGGATGCCCTAAGGAAACAATTGGGTACACCTTCTACCACGATCCAAAGGCAAAATCTTTTTTTGCCAAGAATGGAACCTTTCTAGAGAAGGAGTTTCTCTCAAAAGAAGTGAGTGGGAGGAAAGTAGAACTTGATGAGGTAATTGTACCTTCTCTCAATTTGGAAAGTAGCTCATCCGAGAAATCCGTTCCCGTGATGCCTACACCAACTAGAGAAGAAGCTAATGATGATGATCATGAAACTTCAGATCAAGTTACTACCAAACCTCATAGGTTAACCATAACACGATCGACACCAGAGTGGCATGGTAATCCTGTTCTAGAAGTCATGTTACTAGACAATGACGAACCTACGAACTATGAAGAAGCTATGATGAGCCCAGATTCTAATAAATGGCTTGAGGCCATGAAATCTGAGATAGGATCCATGTATGAAAAACAAAGTGTGGACTTTGGTGGATTTGCCCAACGATCGGCGACCCATAAAGAATAAATGGATCTTCAAGAAGAAGACTGACGCTGATGGTAATGTTACTGTCTATAAAGTTTGACTTGTCGCAAAAAGTTTTCGACAAGTTCAAGGAGTTTACTACGATGAGACTTTCTCGCCCGTAGTGATGGTTAAGTCTGTCCGAATCGTGTTAGCAATTGCCGCATTTTATGATTATGAAATCTGGCAAATGGACGTCAAAACTGCATTCCTTAATGGATTTCTAAAAGAAGAGTTGTATATGATGCAACCAGAAGGTTTATTCGATCCTAAAGGTGCTAACAAAGTGTGCAAGCTCCAGCGATCCATCTATGGACTGGTGCAAGCATCTCGGAGTTGGAATATACGCTTTGATGAGGTGATCACAACATATGGTTTTATACAGACTTTTTGAGAAGCCTGTATTTACAACAAAGTGAGTGGGAGCTCTATAGCATTTCTAATATTATATGTGGATGACATATTGTTGATTGGAAATGATGTAGAATTTTTGGATAGCATAAAAGGATACATGAATAAAAGTTTTTCAATGAAAGACCTCGGTGAAGCTGCTTATATATTGGGCATCAAGATCTATAGAGATAGATCAAGACACTTAATAGGACTTTCACAAAGCACATACCTTGATAAAATTTTGAAGAAGTTCAAAATGGACCAGTCAAAGAAAGGGCTCTTGCCTGTATTACAAGGTGTGAAATTGAGTCAGACTCAATGCTCGGCCACTTCAGAAGATAGAGAGAAAAAAGTCATTCCATATGCCTCAGCCATAGGTTCTATCATGTATGCTATGCTGTCGGATTTAGGGATCCAGCAACCCTTGAGAGGTTCAAACTCTGGGGTGCATGCGGAGATCTCAACCTGCCCAACCTGCCTACTCGTGATCCTCCCTAGCCTAGCGCGTCGAGCTCAAGGAGACACAAAGACACAGAGATTTATACTGGTTCAGGTCATCGTTGTGGTGTAATACCCTAATCCAGTGTGGTGTGGTGGATTGCCTCGAGGGGCTATGGATGAACTAGTACAAAGGATGAACAAGCCTTAGGAGGTGAGGTGTTCTTGAGCTGGTGTGGTGCTCTACTTGTTCTGATTTCGGTCCCCCTCCTATGGTGGTGGCTAAGTCCTATATATAGTGTCCTTGGTCTTCTTCCCAAATATGAGCGGGAAGGGATTCCACAATGGCGTGATTTGAAAGGGGACAAGTAGTACAGTCTATCCTGACAAAAGTAGTCTTCGCCTGCGAAAAGCCTCTGGTCATGACGCTGCGGTGGGCTCTGTGATGACCTCCGTCCTGCCGTCCTGGCAGTCTTGGTCTTGTTGCACCAGAATGGAAACCTTTGGCTGATTCCTTCGGACTCCACACCTATGTCTTGCCTCCCTTGCACCAAAGAGGAAACCTGTGCTCTGCGCCCGCCTAGCCTTGGTCGTCATGGCTCACGTCAGACCGAGCCTCATGAGATATCTTGCATAGAAATCTCCGCCCCTCAGGAGCCCTCCTGACGAGGCCACTTCCTTCAGGGGCCTTGGCGTCGTCCACCTTGCGAGGCTTGGCCCCTCGCGAGGGTCTTGTGGTGTTGGTGTTGAAGCTGGGCTGTACCAGGCCACCGATGGAGTCACGCGGCAGGCCGCAGGCAGGCACGGCTTGATACCCCCGAATCCAGGACGCCGACAGTAGCCCCCGGGCCCAAGGCGCATTCGAACTTGACTTCCAGGCGAAGCCGAAGGGCAAGTGCGGAGCGCCGTAGACCCTAACCGATTGCGACCTTGATGATGCATGGCGACTAATTGGACGTGGGCGACTCTGCTTCCCCACGCTACCTCGGCAACTGCCCAACTTGACTGGTCGACGCGGCATGTAGAAGGTCATGATGGCGCGACATCGTGGAGGCTAGCGGTTGGCCTCCCTTGGCTATAAATGTGAGGGAGGGGCAGAGCCCCCCGTCCATCTTGCTCCCGCCTGCTTGTCTCCTCTCCGTCTTGCTCCCATGGCGTCGCCGAAGAGGTTCTCAGCAGCCGAGAAGGGGAAGGCCTCCAAGGAGTGGCCAGCCTCTCCTCCTCCCAAGAGGGGACGTGGCCCTCCCCGCAAGCACCCTGCGGTCCCTCCGGCAGCATCCAGGGGGTGTAGGCATGTGCCCCCAGAGGCAGCATTGCTCTAGGCGCCCGCGATGTGTAACACCCACGATGCGGCTATATCTCCCACATGTCAAAGCACGACTTAGAGGCATAACCGCATGGTGGTTTTGTCGCAAGAAGGGTCATCTTCACACAATCCCATGTAATGAACAAGAATGGGATAAAGAGAGTTGGCTTACAATCGCCACTTCACACAGTACATAATTAAGATCATACATCATTCAAAATACACTCATAGACCGGCTACGGTCAAATTCAAATGAAAAGAAGACAACCCCAAATGCTAGATCCCCGATCGTCCCGACTGGGCTCCTCTACTGATCATCTGGAAACGATACATAGTAATGACTAAGGTCCTCATCAAATTCCCACTTCAGCTCAGTTGCGCCATCTGCGCTGGTATCCTCGGCACCTGCATCTGTTTTGGTAGAATCTGTGAGTCACGAGGACTCAGCAATCTCACACCCGCGAGATCAAGACTATTTAAGCTCATAGGTAGGAAAAGGGGTAATATGGTGGAGCTGCGGCAAGCACTAAGCATAAATGGTGGCTAACATACGCAAGTGAGAGCAAGAAGAGAAGCAACGCAACGGTCGAGAAGCTAGAAGCGATCAAGAAGTGATCCTGAAACTACTTACGTCAAAACAGAACTCAAACTGTGTTCATTTCCCGGGCTCCGCCGAGAAGAGACCATCACGGCTACACACACGGTTGATGCATTTTAATGAAGTCAAGTGTCAAGTTATCTACAACCGGACATTAACAAATTCCCATCTGCCTCATAACCGCGGTCACGACTTTCGAAAGAGAATATACCCTGCAGGGGTGTCCCAACTAGCCCATCACAAGCTCTCACGGTCAACGAAGGATATACCTTCTCCCGGGAAGACCCGATCAGCCTCGGAATCCCGGTTCGCAAAACATTTCGACAATGGTAAAACAAGACCAGCAAAGCCGCCCGAAGTGCCGACAAATCCCGATAGGAGCTGCACATATCTCGTTCTCTGGGCACACCGGATAAGCGAAGCGTACAGGAACCGACGAATCCAAGTTGCCAAGGAATGGTCCCGCACGGTGCTCTAGTTTGGACCAACACTCGGAGGAGCACTGGCCCGGGGGGGGGGGGTAAATAAAGATGACCCTCGGGCTCGCGAAAACCCAAGGGAAAAGGCTTAGGTGGCAAATGGTAAAACCAAGTTTGGGCCTTGCTGGAGGAGTTTTTTTCAAAGCAAACTGTCAAGGGGGTCCCATAAATCACCCAACCGTGTAAGGAACGCAAAATCAAGGAACATACCACCGGTATGACGGAAACTAGGGCGGCAAGAGTGGAACAAGTCACCAGGCATAAGGCCGAGCCTTCCACCCTTTACCAAGTATATAAGGTGCATTAATTAAACAGGAGATATTGTGATATCCCAAAATATCCATGTTCTGACCAGGAACAAACTTCATCTTCCCCTGCAACTAACAACGCTATAAGAGGGGCTGAGCAAAAGCGGTGACATAGCCAAACAAAGGGTTTGCTAGGATAGGATGGTTAGAGGTTTGACATGGCAATAGGGAGGCATGATAAACAGTGGCAAGTAGAGCTACATAGCGATAGAGCGAGTACTAGCAAGCAAAGATAGAAGTGATATCGAAGGTATGGTCATCTTGCCTGCAAGGTTCTCAGAGTTGTCGAAGGCTTGATCCTCGTTAGAGTACTCAACAGGTTCCTTGTACACGTACTCGTCTACCGGCTCTACCCAAAGCAAGAACACAAGCAATGGAACACAATAAATCACAGTGCAATGCACAAGCAACATGATGCAATACATGTCATGATATGCGAGATGTGATATGCAATGCATATGCGTGCTCCAGGAGGAAAAATGATGAACAAGGCATCAACTTGGCAAACCAAGTATGCCGCTGGAAAGATGAGATGATTTCGGTTGAAATCGATATGAAGATCATCGGAAACGGATGCACGGTTTGCAAATGGCAAGCAAAACAAGAATGGCACAAATCTGCGATTAACAGCGCGATGCTACTTAGCATGCAACAAGAAACTATGCTACAACACCCCAACATGAAAACAAAACATATGGAAGTGATCTAAAGGAGATGCTTAACAAAAGAGGAACACTGAGCTACGGTTAAATCACATCATAATAGGTTCAAACAAGCATGGTGAAAGTGCAAAAAAATATCAGGTTGGGCATGGCATAAACAGCATCACGAAGTAATGTTCAGAGCAAGTTATCAACATGCTACAGGAACTTATAATAGCAAAACAAGAAATGGCATGAATCTACTCAAAGCATAGATCAAAAGTCCCTTACTGACCATAAGCCAAAAAGGACCAGAGAATATGATGGCACCCATGTGAACATAGCAAGTTTCGTTAACAGATTCAGCAAACAAAGCATGGCATTGACAGAATTACAAAGGCACCTTCGTAAGCTCGATGCACTCACTACAGAGCATTTCATGATAAACTAAGCATACATCCATCAAGAAGACATGACATAGAAGCTATGGCAAGAACAACATCATAGCATACACGGATCAACTACAACAACCTTGGCAAAATTGAATAACATGTAAACAATCTGCCAGGAAACATTTTGAAGCAAAAGTAGAGCACGAAAATGACATGCTAGACTACTCCATAATTTCAAACAGGGGCATTAATGTATAGAGCATAACCATATGTTCAAAACACCCTTAGTGAAGTAACTCAAAATATGCATGGATCTCTCTGTAGCATCATGTTTACATGGCATCAAAATAACAGCAGAACAGGGACTAAAATCAGCAATATCACGAAGCCTAGTTTGCATGCTTGTGCTAGTCACCACATTTATCACAAAAATATATGGTAAGCACCTCTGTAAAGAAGACATGGCATAGTTCAAAACATATGTAGGGCTTAAGTTCATAAGATGCACACATCAATCATGGCAAAAATGACAAAAGTGCATGTTCTGTTAAGAATCTGAAACTAACATTATGACGCACTCTTCCAACAGCATTTCGGTCATCAAGATGAGCTCAAATGAAAATGATGCAATGAGAAGAAATGATGTACTCGTCGGGGCGAACAATTCTGTATGCTACACGCCCAAAACGGAGCTACGGGTGCAAAGTTGTGGGGCGATGAACATGCAACAAAAATTAATGCCAGAAAAGGACTTAGTGGATTCGGGGGAGGAGAAGTCAACCTAGTCCAGATCGGATCTGGGCGCGCGGAAGCTGAGGCGACGCCGGAGTTGGATGGGGAGGACGGAGATGGGGCAGCTCTGGCGAGGGGCGCCGGATCTGGCGGAGGCCGGCGCGGCGGGGCCGGCCGGAGCGCGCAGCCGGCGGCGGCGGCGGGCGCCCGAGGCGGAGGCGGGGCCTAGCGGCGCCGGCGGTGAGCCAGGCGACGGAGGGCGCGGAGGAGGCGGGGCCGGGCGACGCTGGCGGCAGGGCGCGCGGCAGCGGCCGGCTGAGGCGGCGGCGGACGGCGGACGCGGAGCTCCGCGGGAGCGGAGGAGCGGTCCGCGGGGGCCAGGCGCGGGCCCGGCAGGCCGGCGGCGCGGGGGCGGCGGACGCGCCACGTGGCGGCTGCTGGTTCGTCCAGGGCGGCGGGCGGACGTGTCTGGCCCGAATCGGATACGTCCGGCGGCTTGGAGAGGAGCGGGGCTAGGGTTAGGGGTGAATTGATCCGGAATTTCGGAGGGGGAGGTGTTTTTATAGGTAGAAGGAGCTAGGAGTGTCCAAATGAGGTGTAGTTTTCGCCCACATGATCGTGATCCGACGACGGAGAGCATGGAAGTGACTTAGATGGGTTATTGGGCTGTTTTGGAGGAGTGTTGGGCTGCAACTCAAAAGAGGCCTTTGCGGTTATGCGGTTAACCGTTGGAGTATCAAACGAGCTCCAAATGACCCGAAACTTGACAGGTGGTCTACCGGTGCTATACCAGGGCCACTTGGAAAGGCTCGGTCCATTCCGAGAACGTTCAACACCCGCACACGAAAGGAGGCAAGAGGGGTGCGCCGGTGCATGTGGGAGTGTCGGATTGCGAAACGGACAACGGGGAAAATGCTCAGATGCATGAGACGAACACGTATGCAAATGAGATGCACATGATAACATGATATGAGATGCATGACATGAACAAAATGCAAAACGAAAGACAAAAACCCAACCACGGAGGGAATATCATAGCACATAGCCGAAATGGCAAGAGTTGGAGTTACAAAGATGGAAAGTTACATCCGGGGTGTTACACGATGGCACCTCTTCCCGCGGCGGGGGCCATCGGCTTCGGAGCAGCCCCCATGATGTAGGTAGGTGTGCCGTGATCATGCGCCGCCTCGGCTGCACTTTTCCTTGCTGGAGGTGCTCCCTGAGTTCGTGGTGTGGTCGGAGAGCCCGGCTGGCACCTCGCTCCGGCTCCCACGCTTCTTCTCTGGCGAGCTTCCTTCCTCAGGGCTTAATGGCCTCTGGCTGCAGGCTGACGGGTGCTGCAGCAGAGCTTCGTGGGTTGGTATCGAGGTCTCCGCCTCTAGCAGCATGGTGCTGGCCCGCGGCTAGCAGACCTTCGCCCGCGCATGTGGCCTGGGCGGACGGTGCACCCTCCACTTCAAGTACGATGGCCTGGTGACCCCCTATGTGAGGGTGTTCAGGGGGGACGGTCACCACATGTGGTGCTACCCAGAGGATAGCAGCAATGACGATGGTGGCGACGGCGAGCTTGGCCTTGGCGACACGCGCTCCCCCTCCCATGACGGCAGCTCTTCCTCATACGAGAGCTCGAGCAGCGGTGGCTACGACCAGCCTCCGCATCGTCGTGCTCGTGTTGAGGACGCCGGTGGTTCTTCCCGCCGTAGGGCTCCAGTGAATCTGGAGAGGAGCCCGGCGTGAAGTTGGGGGCCGGCGAACTTGGACTCAAGGCCGGTGGACCCAGATCTCCTATAGAAGAACTGGTGAAGCGTCGGGCTACCTTGAGGCGCTGCTTGAGGATGCAGCACTTGCGCCAAGCTTGTACGCCTTCGGGCCCTCTTTGTTTAGCTTACGCCTTTCTCCTGCAATCCAAAAAAAGGAAGAATGTACCCTACGGGGCGTGTAATGAATGGTTGCTGCTATGCCTTTTTATGTTATAATTGACGCCTTGATGCTGTGCTATAGTGTTTGCAATTTGAGCGGGTTAAGGTAGGAAGGCTTAGCTTGGTATGTGCAGTAGTCCTTCGCCTCATGAGAACCTAACCTTAGGTACTTGACAGGGCCCCCAGGAGATATGCCCTGTGCCCTCAGGAGGTACGCCTTGCGCCCTCAGGAGCCGCGGCAGGGCAGAGCTGTCCTTTGAAGGAAGAGAAAATTTGTCGAGAGACTTGCTCCCCCTTACGCGAGCCCCCTGCCATAGGTTAGCTTGGACCTAATGCACCGCGTTGCGCTGCCCGGGGGGCACGGACATGAGGGGTGCTGGCACTAGTGGACTTGATCAAGGGCTCCTCACGAGGATGAAGCCGAAACATTGGGGTTCGGCGTGGTGTGCACGCGCAAAGGCACACACCTACCTAGCCCCACGCGCGAGGAGCGTGAGGAGAAGTGGCGGGCGACTGCCACCTCTCTCACGTCCTTAGGCCAAAACAGCTTGGGAGAAAACACAACTCGAGGAACCAGCGTTCGAGAATACCAAATCCATTGAAATACTACTAAAAAAACTGCAAGCAACTTCAGAAAGAAAATGAACAACCGCGTCCGGCACCTAATCTAGTCTTCTCACCAGCGCGGAGCTAAGTGCTGCCACTTGGACGTGGGAGGGAGCCCCCATGAGGCCCCAGGGCGACTCTCAGGAGACTCCGGGGCGTGTACAACCCCACTCATTATTATGTGAGAGTGTCACGAGTGGAGACCTTCACATGCCGGAGCCTTGCTTCACAGGCCAGAGCCTTTCTTCAGGGGTAGAACTTCCGGAGGTGCTGGATGTTCCAGGCGTTCTGGATGGGGACCCTCTCCTGTGTCTCCAGGCGCGCGGCGCCAGGGCTAGAGACACGGGCAACCCTAAATGAGTCCTCCCACATGGGAGAGAGCTTATGCAGCACCTCCCTGGAGAGCACCCGCCTCAGGACGAGATCGCCCACCTCCAACGCCCTGGAGCGGACGCTGCGGCAGCGGTACTACCGCAGCGCCTGCTGGTACCTCGCTGCTCGGAGCAAGGCTTGACGGCGGCGTTCCTCCCCCAGCACGAGATCCATCCTCCGCGTGGCGTCCTGCTACGTTTCGTCGAACGCCAGGACCCACGTGGAGCGATGCTTGACCTTGTGAGGGAGAACCGCTTCTGCTCCATAGACAAGGTAGAACGATGTTTCTCCTGCTGGCTTGGTCGCGGTGGTGCGGATGGACCACAACACGGACTGCAACTCGTCGAGCCAGCCCCTGCCGCGGGACTCGAGCTTCTTCTTGAAGGTGCGGGTCTTGAGGCCCCTCAGACCTTCCGCATTGGCCCTCTCAGCCTGTCCATTACTTCGTGGGTGTGCTACTGAGGCGTAGCAGATCTGCATTCCAAGGTTAGCACAATATGTTTTGAAAAGGTTGCTGGTGAACTGCGAGCCGTTGTCGGTGATGATGCGATTGGGGACCCCAAATCGGCCCAGGATTCCCTTGATGAACTTGACGTCTGATCCAGCTGGAATGGTGCACACGGCCTCTACCTCCGCCCATTTGGTGAACTTGTCGATGGCGATGTAGAGGTATCGGTAGCCCCGTGGCGCCCGAGGGAACGGTCCCAAGATGTCCAGCCCCCAGACCGCAAATGGCCACGTGAGCGGTATCGTCTTGAGGCCCTGCGCGGGCTAATGGGTCTGCTTGGCGTGAAACTGGCATGCTTCACAAGAGCGCACCAGCTCTGTAGCGTCATTGAGCACGGTGGGCCAGTAGAAGCCGCTGCGGAACACCTTGCTCAGCAGGGTGCACGACGAGGAGTGATGCCTGCAGTCCCCACTATGTATGTCCGCTAGCAGCTCGAGCCCTAGTTCCCTGGAGATGCACCGCAATGATACGTCATTGGGCCTCCTGCGATATAACTCACCATCCTTGATGCAACACGCGGTGGCCTGATGGGCCACGTGCTCAGCATCCTCCTCCTTTTCTAGCAGGGTCCCCTGAAGCAAGTACGCCTTGAACTCTTCGGTCCAGCACCCCTCCCGAGGCTCGAGCGCGAGCAGCAAGTGGGCTCCTGAGGGGTGACCACAGGCTGGTTCACCCGTCTCGGGTGCCTGTGGCAAGTCCTCCTGAGGTGGTGCTAGAGTCGTGACGTGCGGGGTCGCAGATGGCTTGAAGAGCCGCTCCTCAAACACCCCTAGCTCCTGAGGGAGCCTGTGAGAGTCTATTTTGGCGATGTCGTCTGCTTCCTTGTTCGTCCTGCACGGTACGTGCTACAGCTCCACACCCATGAACCGCTTCTCCATTTTGCGCACCTCCTCTAGGTATGCCTCCATGTGCTTGTCCTTGGGCATGTACTCCTTGTTGGAGAAGTTGACGAGAAGCTGAGAGTCGCCCTTGATGGTGAGGCGCTTTACCCCTAGTGCGGCCGCGACCCTGAGTCCGGCAAGCAAGCCTTCGAATTCTGCGATGTTGTTGGATACCTTCTCGCCCCGCTGAAAGCAAAGTTGCACTACATAACAAAGCTTGTCCTTGGTCGGTGAGATGAGGACGGCCCCCTCCCCCGCGCCTTGCCAAGCAAACGCCCCGTCAAAGTACATGATCCATCCGTCCGGTTCTTCATCTCCTGGCAGGAGGGAGCAGTCCTCGCATTCTCCGTGGTCTAGAGCGTCAGTTGACTCGGACACGAAGTCCGTGAGGGCCGCGCCCTTGATGACCTTGGTGGTACTGAACCCGAGATTAAATGCTTGAAGATCAATGTTCCATTCAGCAACTCGCCTGGCTGCGTTCGGGCTCCGGAGCACCCTCACCAGTGGGTATGCTGAGACAACTTTGATGGGGTGGCCTTGAAAGTAGTGGTGCAGCTTCCTGGAGGCAACTAGAAGTGTGAGCAAGAGCTTCTATGGCATGGGGTAGCGTGCCCGGGCCTCCCTCAGTATTGTGCTGAGAAAGTAGACAGGGTGCTCGACAAGGGGGGAAGCATCAGTGGAATCTTGTTCTTCACAAGGGCACATGTCCCTTACGGCCTCATGAGGCCCATCCTCCGGAGCCTTGACAGTCATGGGGTCAATCGTGGCTTCAGGAGGAATTTCGACCACTGCGCCGGCCGAAACTTCAAATGCCTCATCCTGGTGGTTCTGCGCCTTGCTTGCCGGTTGTGCATCCTGCTGCTGCTTCTTGATCAGGCGCTCCTTCCTTAGGGCCACCAGGGCGGCGCTTGCTGAGTGAGGGGTTGCTGCCAGATAGAGCACCAAGGGCTCGAGAGGACGCGGTGCCACCATCAAGGGCGGACTGGTCAGATATCTCTTGAGGTCCTGGAAGGCTGCGTCTGCCTTGGGGATCCACTTGAATGGCTCCTTCCTTTTCATCAACTTGAAAAACGGGAAGCCGCGCTCCCCCATCTTGGAAATTGTGACGACCGGTTTTTCCGGGTATTAATTTCCAGAAAATGGCCGTTGTGCTCACCAGCCCCAGGATTACTGTTAGCTGATGAGGCACCAACTTGATACAAAAAATCCAAGCAAAATACAAAAAAATATGGAGTACAAGGTCATTCTGGCCTATGAGTACAACGAATGGTTTCTAGTGGTTGATGGCGGAAGCGGTTTGTGGGTCATCAGCGTCTATGGGACTCCATTTCCCACAGGAACAACTGACCAGGTTAACTCCTATCGTCGCGAGGCTGCTATCACCGTTGCTTAGTTTCTGGGGCTGTCGTCCCAACGCTCCTCTCCAAGCAAGAAATCTAGCCAAGACAATAGCCAGGGACAAGCCAGTGAGTACTTTGAATGTACTCGCAAACATCATGAACACTGGGATAATATAAATGATAATCGTGCACTGAAATATTCTATGATCACATCGTCAGACATAAAATAAAAATCTTTTATGCATGCAAGCAGGTTATATATATTGTTGGGGAACGTTGCAGAAAATAAAAATTTTCCTACGGTTTCACCAAGATCCATCTATGAGTTCATCTAAGCAACGAGTCATGGGAGAGAGATTGCATCTACATACCACTTGTAGATCACGTACGGAAGCGTTCGAGGGAACGGTGATGATGGAGTCGTACTCACCGTGATTCAGATCACCGATGACCAAGTGCTGAACGGACAGCACCTCCGCGTTCAACACACGTACGGTACGGACGACGTCTCCTCCTTCCTGATCCAGCAAGGGGGAAGGAGAGGTTGAGGAAGAAGGCTCTAGCAGCAGCACGACGGCGTGATGATGGTGGAGAGGCAGTACTCCGATAGGGCTTCGCCAAGCGCTCAACGGAGGAGGAGAGATGTTGAGGAGGGGAGGGGCTGCGCCTTGGATCAGGTGTTCAGCCCTCCCCTCGCCCCTCTATTTATAGGGGAAGGGGGAAGGGGGCTGGCCCCCTCTAGATGAGATCTAGAGGGGGGGGGGTGCAGGGAGGGGGGCTTGCCCCCCAAGCAAGGGGGGTGCGCCCCCACTAGGGTCCCCCCCAACCCTAGGCACATGGGCCCAAGGGGGGGGGGGGCGCCCAGCCCTCCAGGGGCTGGTGCCCTGCCCCACGTGGCCCATGTGGCCCACCAAGAGGGGCGGCCCCTCCCGGTGGACCCCCGGAACCCTTCCGGTGGCCCCGGTACAATACCGATATGTCCCCGAAACTTTCCGGTGTCCGTATGACAACTTCCCATATATAAATCTTCACCTCCGGACCCTTCCGGAACTCCTCGTGACGTCCGGGATCTCATCCGGGACTCCGAACAACATTCGGTAATCACATACATGTTTTCCTTATAACCCTAGCGTCACCGAACCTTAAGTGTGTAGACCCTACGGGTTCGGGAGACATGCACACATGACCGAGACGGTTCTTCGGTCAATAACCAACAGCGGGATCTGGATACCCATGTTGGCTCCCACATGCTCCTCGATGATGTCATCGGATGAACCACGATGTCGAGGATTCAATCAACCCCGTATGCAATTCCCTTTGTCAGACGGTATGTTACTTGCCCGAGACTCGATCGTCGGTATCCCAATACCTCGTTCAGTCTCGTTACCGGCAAGTCACTTTACTCGTACCATAATGCATGATCCCGTGACCAGACACTTGGTCACTTTGAGCTCATTATGACGATGCACTACCGAGTGGGCCCAGTGATACCTCTCCGTAATCCGAAGTGATAAATCCCAGTCTCGATCCGTGTCAACCCAACAAACACTTTCGGAGATACCTGTAGTGCACCTTTATAGTCACCCAGTTACGTTGTGACGTTTGGTACACCCAAAGCACTTCTACGGTATCCGGGAGTTACACGATCTCATGGTCTAAGGAAGAGATACTTGACATTGGAAAAGCTCTAGCAAAACGAACTACACGATCTTGTGCTATGCTTAGGATTGGGTCTTGTCCATCACGTCATTCTCCTAATGACGTGATACCGTTGTCAATGACATCTAATGTCCATAGTCAGGAAACCATGACTATCTGTTGACTAACGAGCTAGTCAACTAGAGACTTACTAGGGACGTATTGTGGTCTATGTAATCACACATGTATTATGATTTCCGGATAATACAATTATAGCATGAATAAAAGACAATTATCATGAACAAGGAAATATAATAATAATCCATTTATTATTGCCTCTAGGGCATATTTCCAACATATATGCCACATGAATGTGCAATAATGGAGTGGGAATAAAATGCCACAGTCGGGCGTCTCAGCGACACCACATAAAGGGCTTATGAAGTAATTAAATAACAAGCAAAGACACAGTCAGGCGTCTCAGCGACACCACATAAAGGGCTTATAAAGTAAATAAATAACAAGCATGCCACAGTCGGGCGCCTAAGCGACACCACATAAAGGTCTTATAAAGTAAATGAATAACAAGCATGCCACAGTCGGGCGTCTAAGCGACACGACATAAAGGGCTTATAAAGTAAATGAATAACAAGCATGCCACAGTCGGGCGTCTAAGCGACACCACATAAAGGGCTTATAAAGTAAATGAATAACAAGCATGCCACAGTCGGGCGTCTAAGCGACACCACATAGAGGGCTTATAAAGTAAATGAATAACAAGCATGCCACAGTTGGGCGTCTAAGCGACACCACATAAAGGGCTTATAAGGAAAACAATCATGGTGAATATCCAGGAGGTAGAACCGTCCCAGGGATAATCAATTCTTTCAAATATATGAAGAGGTTAGTCCATAATAATAATCATAATCATCATATGTCAACGTCATGATTCCAAGCTCTGGTTTTGTGGTTCTCCTCCGAAGACCGACACTAAGACCGACACTTGACCCGACCCAGACTGTAGTCCTTAACCATGGACACGGCTATTCGAATAGATATTATCTCTGTAGAGGGTGTACTCTATACCCACGAGTAACGGATTCCTTTAGTCCATCGGGACTAATTCCGTCTACGGTATTTTAATTGAAAACACACCTGACTTGCACACACCAGCTTAACTTACCGATGTCTGGAATCACCCACGACACCAGTCAAGTAAAACTCTAAGGGGGGAGGCTATAACCTCGCGTAGCATGGGATCAAATTTATATCGCGTGCTCTAAGGGGTGGCCTCCCCTCTCGGTCCCAACTAGAAACACCCATGCCCCCTGACCGGATGACTGGCTTTAATCCACGGCCGTGGAACCCTCATCCCGGCCCCTCTGTACGGTGTGTGCCAAGAAAGTGGTTGACAATTTACTGAACCGCACCCTACCCGCGGCAGGGAAAGTGGTAGTATGAAACAAGTATGGGGGTTACTGGAACAAGACTCGATCTACGATCGACTCAGGAGGATTATAAATTTCCTGCATGATATGTATAGCAAATATATTTCAACCAACAAAGTCACCACTCACTATACCTTACCATGCCATATCGGACATAACCGTCCCGACGGAGACCGGCGACAAGCTCACGCCTACCCAAGGCATAGGCTTTCCCGGATTCCTCTCCGGCATGCATGCAAGGCACTTGGGGATGATTACCATCACAAGTATATTCATTTCCAACAGCAAGGAAATCACTAATATGCATTCATGCAAATGATCGTATCACCACATAAAATAACGAGTTTTTCCGAAGTACGGTGGTGTTATAACCGTGTCAACTAACACACCAAAAATATTATGCCAGGGTTCAGGATGCTTGCCTTCAAGGTGTGGAAGGCAGGGTGCACTCCAAAACTTTTGAAAGCTTTCTCCTCTCTCCAAAAATCCTATTTAAAATATTTTTGAATGAATATATCGTTAAATAGGTGAGTCAAGGCGGTTTCCCGCGGCGGTGGATAAAATCGCCGGCGAACCGCCTCTTTATTGCGGCAGGGCGTCATGGCAGCGACGAGAGCTAGAGGACGCGCTTGTGGATGAGTCTGAGCTGCTGCAGGGGGCAGGTGGCGAGCCGGGGTTGCTCGGGCGGCGCTGTCCAAGGCAGAGCCCTGTAGTGGCTGTCCGCTAGCCGCCGTGGTCGACCTGACAGCAGCGCTGTAGGGCGCCAGGGGTGTCTCTGCAGCGAGGGAGGAGGCGGCCATGCTGGTTGCAAGAGGCCAAGGGCCAGAATGGGCGCGGGGTGGGCGGCAGCGAGACGCGGTGGCTCAGTGCACGCGCGTGCAAAACGTGCGCTCTGGGCGCGCCTAGAGCACGCACGGGACGTGCTCGACAAAATGCCAGAGCATGCTAGAGGTCTAGGGTGGAGCTAGGGATTAGCAGGTCTAGGCTAGGGTCCCCTAGGAGATTAATGGACATGTTGGTTTGCCCAGAGGTGCAAGGTCACAGTGCAAAGACAAAAATCATGTCAAAACTGGCCATGCACACCAGGTGTTTGACAAAATGCTAATGGCATCTAGGAAACTCTTGGGGTGGCCCAAATCCTCCAGATCAAAGTCTCTTTGGATGACTAAAAGGGTGGTGAGGTTAGTTTGTCAAAAGCACAAACTTGCTAGTGCAAGTTTTGCAAAACTTCAGTTCTGGACAGGAGGAAAAGGGCATGATTTCATGAACCAAAAGTGCTCCAATGAGTCCAACCTCCTGGACTTAAGGGTTTGGTAAGGTGTACTACAAGCATGAGAAAGCTCATGGTCACTAGAGCAAAAATTTAATAGGGATGCAGTACAAATCACCAAGCTGGACCAGAATGAAAAAGAGGATGATCCACTCAATTTTTTCAAAGGACACAAATGGTTTTTTGCACAAAGTTGAAAAATATGCTCCTACTGACCTCCCCTAATTTTTGTAGAAGTTTTAAGGAAATATTTAAATAGGTTGTAGTGTAAAACTGCCCACTGGACCAGATTGGAAAACTTGGTGTAGAACTCAAAATATCCAATGAATGAAATATCTTTTTGCAAAAAAAGTGATTTAGAAACATCACATGACATCTCCAAATTTTGGTGGGATTTTTAAATAAACTTATAAAAGGGTTGCAGTGCAAATGGAACCCTAAAACTTATGAAAAACCAATTTAAAGAAATAAAGCTCAGGGGAAATAATTATATAGATAATCCCACTGATACAAGAATTGTTTTATTTGAGAGGGGAAATAAGTCCCATAATGACTGAGAAGTTTTTACTAGGGGTAAAAAATCCATATTAATAAGAAAGATAATGGTTCTGAAATCAGAAGGAAATCCAGAAAATAAAAGTTTAAGTTTCCTGGCAACAATTTTAATTAACAAAACAAGGTTAAAATTTTGGGGTGTCACAGAAATGAAGCGCCCAAGTGAGGTTACGCAGCTAGCCAGCTTCTGCATCTCCTTCAGGGTATGTGGGGGTTCATATCCTCTATCTCCTTGACCTTCTCTGTGTTAGCCCCATTCCCTCCGTGTGACACCAAGAAGCCTAGCAGCTTGCCGGAGGGGACCCCGAACACACACTTCTCGGGGTTTAGCTGAAGATCCACCGTGCGCAGGCTAGCGAACGACTCCTGCAGATCTTCTATCAGAGTCCTGGCCTCTCGAGACTTCACCACTATGTCGTCAACGTAGGCCTCTGCGTTCCTCCCGAGCTGCGAACCCAGTGCGATGTGCATCAACCGCTGGAAGGTTGCTCTGGTGTTGCGCAACCCAAAGGGCATGCAGGTGTAGCAGTACACCCCGCATGGGGTGAGGAATGCCATCTTCTCCACATCCTCCATGGCCATCTTGATCTGCTGGTAGCCAGAGAAGGCATCCAGGAACCACAACAGGTCGCACTCGGCGGTGGAGTCGACGATCTAGTCGATGCGAGGGAGCGGGAAGGGATCTTGAGGGCAGGCCTTGTTGAGGTTGGTGAAGTCGACACACATGCGCCCCTTCCCTCCTTTGTTGGGGACGATGACGGGGTTCGCCAGCCACTCTGGGTACTGCACCTCTCTGATGACCCCTGCGGCTTGTAGCTTACGGGTTTCTTGGACGATGAAGGCCTGCTTCTCGGTGGACTATCGGCGTGCCTTCTGCATCACCGACCGCACATTTGGGCATACCCTCAGGTGGTGCTCGATTATCCCCCTTAGGACCCCACCCAGGTGTTTGGGTTCCCAAACAAATACATCCTTGTTGGCTCGCAAAAAGTTGATCAATGCCTCCTCTTGATCCCGAGGGAGGCCAGCCCGTATGGTGAAGGTGACGCTGGCCATCCCATCCTCGCAGACTGGCACTTGCTTCGTCTCGGCTCGGTCTTGGGAGAACAACTGCTTCTTCTTGGCAGGCGCTGCTTCTGGGGCCTCCTGGTCCTTCTTCTCGCCGGGTAGCGCGGCCGCGGCCGCCTTGAAGGCGAGCTTGAGGTCTTGCAGCGCGCCTTTGATGTCCCCCACCACCATGAGGACACCGTTGCTTCCAGGCATCTTCATGAGGTTGTATGCGGTGTGGGTCGCAGCCATAAACTAGGCCAAGGCTGGGTATCCCAGAATAGCTTTGTACGGCAGGTCGATCTTGGCGATGTCGAAGTCGATGAGCTCGGTGCGGTAGTTGTCGTGGGTCCCGAAGGTGACAGGGAGACGGATCTGCCCCAGGGGCCTGGTGGAGCTGTTTCCGACCCCAGAGAAAGGCTTGGAGGGGCGGAGCCGACTGATGCCTACTACACAACCTTCTTCTTGTAGACGTTGTTGGGCCTGCAAGTACACATGTTTGTAGGACAGTAGCAAATTTCCCTCTAGTGGATGACCTAAGGTTTATCAATCCGTAGCAGGCGTAGGATGAAGATGGTCTCTCTCAAACAACCCTGCAACCAAATAACAAAGAGTCTCTTGTGTCCCCAACACACCCAATACAATGGTAAATTGTATAGGTGCACTAGTTCGGCGAAGAGATGGTGATACAAGTGCAAAATAGATAGTAGATATAGGTTTTTGTAATCTGAAATTATAAAAAGAGCAAGGTAGCGAGCGATAAAAGTGAGCGTAAATGGTATTGCAATGATAGGAAACAAGGCCTAGGGTTCATACTTTCACTAGTGCAAGTTCTCTCAACAATAATAACATAGATAGATCATATAACAAGCCCTCAACATGCAACAAAGAGTCACTCCAAAGCCACTAATAGCGGAGAACAAATGTAGAGATTATGGTAGGGTACGAAACCACCTCAAAGTTATTCTTTCGGATCGATCTATAAAAGAGTTTGTACTAGAATAATACCTTAAGACACAAATCAACCAAAACCCTAATGTCACCTAGATACTCCATTGTCACCTCAAGTATCCGTGGGCATGATTAGACGATATGCATCACACAATCTCAGATTCATCCAACCAACACAAAGTACTTCAAAGAGTGCCCCAAAGTTTCTACCGGAGAGTCAAGAACGTGTGCCAACCCCTATGCATAGGTTCATGTGCGGAACCCGCAAGTTGGTCACCAAAACATACATCAAGAGGCACATGATATCCCATTGTCACCATAGATAAGCACGGCAAGACATACATCAAGTGTTCTCATAAAAGACTCAATTGGATAAGATAAATTCAAAGGGGAAACTCAATTCATCACAAGAGAGTAGAGGGGGAGAAACATCATAAGATCCAACTACAATGGCAAAGCTCGGGATACATCAAGATCGTGCCATAGAGAGAACACGAGAGAGAGAGAGAGAGAGATCAAACACATAGCTACTGGTACATACCCTCAGCCCCGAGGGTGAACTACTCCCTCCTTGTCATGGAGAGCGCCGGGATGATGAAGATGGCCACCGGTGATGGGATCCCCCCTCCGGTAGGGTGCCGGGAAGGGCTCTCGAGAGGTTTTTGGTGGCTACAGAGGCTTGCGGCGGCGGAACTCCCGATCTATCTTCATTTTTTATGGTTTTAGGGTACATAGGTATATATAGGCGAAAGAAGCCGGTCAAGGGACGCTCGAGGGGCCCACGAGACAGGGGGCCGCCACCCTGTAAGGGGGGCGCACCCTCCTATCTCGTGGCCTCCTCGAGGCTCTTCTGACGTGAACTCCAAGTCTCCCAGATCATAATCTTCCAAAAAATCACGTTTCCGAAGGTTTCATTCCGTTTGGACTCCGTTTGATATTCCTTTTCTTCAAAATACTGAAACAGGCAATAAAACAACAATATGGGCTGGGCCTCCGTTTAATAGGTTAGTCCCAAAAGTGATATAAAAGTGTATAATAAAGCCCATAATCATTCAAAACAGGTAATATAATAGCATGGAACAATCAAAAATTATAGATATGTTGGAGACGTGTCAAGCATCCCCAAGCTTAATTCCTACTCGTCCTTTAGTAGGTAAATGATAAAAATAGAATTTTTGATGTGGAAAGCTACCTAGCATGATTCTCAAAGTAATTTCACTTTATTGTGGCATGAATGTTCAGATCCAAATGATTCAAGATAAAAGTTCATATTGACATAAGAAATAGTAACACTTCAAGCATACTAATCAAGGTAATCATGTCTTCTCAAAATAACATGGCAAAAGAAAGTTCATCCCTACAAAATCATATAGTTAGGCTATGCTTCATTTTCGTCACACAAAGATGTTCCCAACTTCTATACCCCGATGAAAAGCCAAGCAATTGTTTCATACTTAAATAATCTCAAACCTTTTCAACCTTCACACAATACATGAGCGTGAGCCATGGATATAGCACTATGGGTGGATAGAATATGATGATGGGGATTGTGTGTAGAAGACAAAAAGGAGAAAGTCTCACATTAACGAGGATAATCAACGGGCTATGGAGATGCCCATCAATTGATGTCAACATGAGGAGTAGGGATTACCATGCAATGGATGCACTAGAGCTACAAACGAATGCTCAACAAAATAAAACTAGTGGGTGTGCATCCAACTTCCTTTTTCTCTTTTTTTTTCTTTGGGCCTCTTTTTTTCTTTTGGCCTTTCTTCTTTTTTTTTTCTTTTTTTTCTTTGGGCAATGCTCTAATAATGATGATCATCACACTTCTATTGATTACAACATATGAATTACAACTTGAAACTAGAACAAGATATGACTCTATATGAATGCCTCCGGTGGTGTACCGGGATGGTGCAATGAATCAAGAGTGACATGTATAAAAAATAATGCATGGTGGCTTTGCCACAAATACGATGTCTACTACATGATCATGCAATGGCAATATGACAAAAGTAATGTATGTCATGATGATGATAAACAGAACGATGGAAAGTTGCATGGAAATATATCTCGGAATGGCTATGGAAATGCCATAATAGGTAGGTATGGTGGCTGTTTTGAGGAAGATATAAGGAGGTTTTTGTGTGATAGAGCGTATCGTATCACGGGGTTTGGATGCACCGGTGATGTTTGCACCAACTCTCAAGGTGAGAAAGGGCAATGCACGATACCGAAGAGGCTAGCAATGGCGGAAAGGTAAAAGTGCGTATAATCCATGGACTCAACATTAGTCAAAAGAACTCATATACTTATTGCAAAAATTTAGAAGTCATCAAAAACCAAGTACTACGCGCATGCTCCTAGGGGGATAGATTGGTAGGAAAAGACCATCACTCGTCCCCGACCGCCACTCATAAGGATGCACAAGCTAGGTACACTTCATGTTTCAAATTTGTTACACAACTTTAACCATACGTGCATGCTACGGGACTTGCTAACTTCAACACAAGCATACTTTTAATTCATAATCACCCAACTAGCATGACTTTAATATCACTACCTCCATATCTCAAAACAATTATCAAGTATCAAATTGATCATAGCATCCAATTCACCTCCTATGAATGTTTTCATTCAAATTACCATGCTATTTAAGAATCTCAAAATAATATAAGTGAAGCATGAGAGACTAGCAATTTCTACAAAATATAACCACCGCCATGCTCTAAAAGATATAAGTGAAGTACTAGAGCAAACGACAAACTACTCCAACAAGATATAAGTGAAGATCAATGAGTAGCTAAATAATTATGCAACTATGTGAAGACTCTCTCTCATTAAAGAATTTCAGATCTTGGTATCTTATTCAAACAGCAAGCAAAACAAAATAAAATGACATTGCAAGGATAGCACAACTCATGTGAAGAAGCAAAAACTTAGGCTCAACCGATACTAACCGAAAGTTGTTGAAGAGGAAAGGTGGGATGCCTACCGGGGCATCCCCAAGCTTAGATGCTTGAGACTTCTTGAAATATTATCTTGGGGTGCCTTGGGCATCCCCAAGCTTGGACTTTTGTGTCTCCTTAATTCCTCTCATATCATGGTTTCTCTTTTTATCAAAAAGCTTCATTCACAACAAACTCAACAAGAACTCGTGAGATAGGTTAGTATAAACCAATGGAAAACCTTATCATTTTCTACTGTAACAAATCACTTAAATTATTATTCAACATTGCATACTAAATGTCTCTGCATATTTAATACTCCTATCCTCAAATAGAATCATTAAACAAGCAAACATATGTAAACAATGCAAACATAACAGCAATCTGCCAAAACAGTACAGTCTGTAAAGAATGCAAGAGTATCAATACTTCCCTGACTCCAAAAATTATGAACTAAAATTCCTGCTGTAATAAATTTATCAGAGCTTAATATGCAAAAAGATTCAACGTTATACCATTCTCTGACATTTCTAGGGAATCTTTGCAACAGCGGTAAACTTTCTGTTTTCAAACAGCAACATGTATACTAGCAAAATAAGCATGGAAAAGGCTATCCTTGACTTTTTTTATTGAAACTAAAGATGCAAAACATTATTATAATTAACAGCAAAGAAAAACTAACAAAATAAAATGATGCTCTAAGCAAAACACATAACATGTGGTGAATAAAATTATAGATCCAAGTAAAGTTACCGATGAACGAAGACGAAAGAGGGGATGCCTTCCGGGGCATCCCCAAGCTTAGTTGCTTGGTTTTCCTTGAATATTACCTTGGGGTGCCTTGGGCATCCCCAATCTTAGGCTCTTTCCACTCCTTATTCCATAGTCCATCAAATCATTACCCAAAACTTGAAAACTTCAACCACACAAAACTCAAAAACAAAACTCGTAAGCTCCGTTAGTATAAGAAAATAAAACCACCACTTAGGTACTGTAATGAAATCATTCTAAATTCATATTGGTGTAATATCCACTGTATTCTAACTTCTCTATGGTTCATACCCCCCGATACTACTCATAGATTCATCAAAATAAGCAAACAACACATAGAAAACAGAATCTGTCAAAAACAGAACAGTATGTAGTAATCTGTATCAAACGTATACTTCTGGAACCCCAAAAATTATGAAATAAATTGCTGGACCTGAGAAATTTGTCTATTAATCATCTGCAAAAAGAATCAACCTAAAATCACTCTCCAGTAAAAAATGGAAGCTAATCTCGTGAGCGCTAAAGTTTCTGTTTTTTACAGCAAGATCACATAAACTCCACCCAAGTCTTCCCAAAGGTTCTACTTGGCACTTTATTGAAACAAAAGCTATAGAACACGATTAATACAGTAGAATAATCATGTGGACACACAAAAACAGTAAGGATAAATATTGGGTTGTCTCCCAACAAGCGCTTTTCTTTAATGTCTTTCTAGCTAGGCATGATGATGGCAATGATGCTCACATAAAAGATAAGAATTGAAACATAACGGGAGCATCATGAAGAATATGACTAGCACATTTAAGTTTAACGCACTTCCTATGCATAGGGATTTTGCGAGCAAACAACTTATGGGAACAATAATCAACTAGCATAGGAAGGTAAAACAAGCATAGCTTCAAAAATTTCAACACATAGGGAGGAAACTTGATATTATTGCAATTCCTACAAGCATATGTTCCTCCCTCATAATAATTTTCAGTAGCATCATGAATGAATTCAACAATATAACCAGCACCTAAAGCATTCTTTTCATGATCTACAAGCATAGAAAATTTACTACTCTCCACATAAGCAAAATTCTTCTCATTCAGAATAGTGGTAGCAAACTCAACAAAATAATTATCATGTGAGGCATAATCCAATTGAAAACTAAAATCATGATGACAAGTTTCATGGTTATCATTATTCTTAATAGCATACAAGTCATCACAATAATCATCATAGATAGCAAGTTTGTTCTCATAATCAATTGGAACCTCTTCCGAAATAGTGGAATCACTAAATAAAGTTGACACTCTTCCAAATCCACTTTCATCAATATAATCATCATAAATAGGAGGCATGCTTTCATCATAATAAATATTCTCATCAAAACTTGGGGAACAAAAAATATCATATTCATCAAACATAGCTTCCCAAGCTTGTGGCTTTGCATATCATTAGCATCATGGATATTCAAGGAATTCATACTAACTACATTGCAATCATGCTCATCATTCACATATTTCATGCCAAACATTCTAATGCATTCTTCTTCTAGCACTTGAGCACAATTTTCCTTTCCATCAAACTCACGAAAGATATTAAAAAGACGAAGCGTATGAGACAAACTCAATTCCATTTTTTTTGTAGTTTTCTTTTATAAACTAAACTAGTGATAAAACAAGAAACAAAAAGATTCGATTGCAAGATCTAAAGATATACCTTCAAGCACTCACCTCTCCGGCAACGGCACCAGAAAAGAGCTTAGTTGACGGGGTGTGAGTGAGTGCCCTTTACCTAGCCTCCCCGGCAACGGCGCCAGAAAAGAGCTTGATGTCTACTACACAACCTTCTTCTTGTAGACATTTGGGCCTGCAAGTGCACATGTTTGTAGGACAGTAGCAAATTTCCCTCAAGTGGATGACCTAAGGTTTATCAATCCGTAGGAGGTGTAGGATGAAGATGGTCTCTCTCAAACAACCCTGCAACCAAATAACAAAGGGTCTCTTGTGTCCCCAACACACCCAATACAATGGTAAATTGTATAGGTGCACTAGTTCGGCGAAGAGATGGTGATACAAGTGCAAAATAGATAGTAGATATAGGTTTTTGTAATCTGAAGTTATAAAAACAGCAAGGTAGTGAGCGATAAAAGCGAGCGTAAACGGTATTGCAACGATAGGAAACAAGGCCTAGGGTTCATACTTTCACTAGTGCAAGTTCTCTCAACAATAATAACATAGATAGATCATATAACAAGCCCTCAACATGCAACAAAGAGTCACTCCAAAGCCACTAATAGCGGAGAACAAACATAGAGATTATGGTAGGGTATGAAACCACCTCCAAGTTAGTCTTTCGAATCGATCTATAGAAGAGTTCGTACTAGAATAACACCTTAAGACACAAATCAACTAAAACCCTAATGTCACCTAGATACTCCATTGTCACCTCAAGTATCCGTGGGCATGATTACACGATATGCATCACACAATCTCAGATTCATCCAACCAACACAAAGTACTTCAAAGAGTGCCCCAAAGTTTCTACCAGAGAGTCAAGAACGTGTGTCAACCCCTATGCATAGGTTCATGGGCGGAACCCGCAAGTTGGTCACCAAAACATACATCAAGAGGCACATGATATCCCATTGTCACCACAGATAAGCACGACAAGACATACATCAAGTGTTCTCATAAAAGACTCAATCCAATAATATAACTTCAAAGGGGAAACTCAATTCATCACAAGAGAGTAGAGGGGGAGAAACATCATAAGATCCAACTACAAGAGCAAAGCTTGGGATACATTAAGATCGTGCCATAGAGGGAACACGAGAGAGAACACGAGAGAGAGAGATCAAACACATAGCTACTGGTACATACCCTTAGCCCCAAGGGTGAACTACTCCCTCCTCGTCATGGAGAGCACCGGGATGATGAAGATGGCCACCGGTGATGGGATCCCCCCTCCGGCAGGGTGCCGGGAAGGGCTCTGTCACGACCGGTTTTTCAATAAAATAATTATTGAGAAAATCGATCTTTAATTCCCAGTATAGGAAAAGTCATCCTCACTGGTAGACAAATACTTGATGAACAGAGGACCAGTAGCATAAAAAAATATTACAGGGTTGAGCTGAGGCTGCTCAACAAATTATTACAAACTCGCCAATATCTTACATAAGGGCGGCTATGACACAGGGGTGTGGTGGCATGCTACTAGCTCGAGGTAAAAGTGGTGGTGGATAACTTGACTCCTAACTGGCAGCTCATCGAGCGTCGAGCTGAGGCTCGATGAATTTATTCTGGGGTTGCGGAAGCGGATAATACAGTGACCAAAACAGGATCGCACGAGACTGACTGGGACTCCTCTAGGCGTCGGACTCACTATCAAACTCTTCATCCATGAGATCGCCTTCGTCAACATCTTGCCAAATCAACAAGCTAGGTGAGTACTTTGAAGTACTCGCAAGACAGTTCAGACAAAAGATATAATCAATGAATGCATGAATGCGTCATGAATAAGAATGATGCTCATACAACAACAATAATATTTATGCACGACTTGATAAATAAAATAAATAACTGAAAACCAATCGGGTGTCTAGAGCGACGCCTCGAAAGGTAAATAAAATTCATGCCGCAGTCGGGCGTCTAAGCGACACCACATAAAGGGCTTAAAAGAAATACCACAATCGGGCATCTGAGCGAAGTCACAGACAGGGCTTATAAAATAAATGCCACAGTCGGACATCTGAGCGACGTCACAGACAGGGCTTATAAAAGAAATGCCACAGTCGGACATCTGAGCGACGTCACAGACAGGGCTTATACAAGAAATGCCACAGTCGGACATTTGAGCGACGTCACAGACATGGCTTATAAAAGAAATGCCACAGTCGGACATCTGAGCGACGTCACAGACGGGGCTTATAAAAAAAATGCCACAGTCGGACATCTGAGCGACGTCACAGACAGGGCTTATAAAAGAAATGCCATAGTCGGACATCTGAGCGACGCCACAGACAGGGCTTATAAAAGAAATGCCACAGTCGGACATCTGAGCGACGTCACAGACAGGGCTTATAAAAGAAATGCCACAGTCGGACATCTGAGCGACATCACAGACAGGGCTTACAATAAATGTAAATACAATTATGCCGCCGTCGGACGTCTGAGCGACATCACAGACAGGGCTTGTAACAAATGTGAATAACAAGATTAGTCCATCCACAAGAATAATCTCTTAACCGGATTTATCACACATGTATTCCACCGGAGTTTTGTCACTGAGGCTGATATCTGACAAGATAAGATGAGTATAGTACTTGGACAAGTACAAGATGATTTAAGGAATTTGAGACTCTGCAGAGTTTGTATGAACTGACCACAGCCAACGGATTTCCGTAGTCGCGAAGGACTAGTTCCGTCTACGGTATTTTAGTAGAAACACATTTAACTAGTACACACCCATTTCACCTCACGATGCCAGGAATCACCCTGGACAACATCCAAGAAAAACCTTGAGACGGGGAGGTCACAACCTCGAATAGCATGGGATCAAATTTCTCTACGCGCGCTCTAAGGGGTGCCCCCCTCTCGGTCCCAACCGGAAACACCCATGCCCCCTGACCGGATGACGGGCTTTAATCCAGGGCCATGGAACCCTCATCCCGGCCTCTCTATTTGGTGTGTACCAGGAAAACGGTTTGCAACTTACTAAGCCATATTCCTTTCGGAAAACATGTGACAGTACAGGAAGGAATGAATGGAAATGTGATTTGTTTCACGATGACACGGAAGTCAAATAATCTGGCATAAGACTGGCATGTCACAACACTGCCATCTTACCCATCCACATGCCATCGCATGGCCATGCAAATATGTATCCAAAAACATAATGCTTTCGGAAACTTACTTTCCACTTATGTGCATGAAATATAACATTCAAAGAAATGTTCATAAACATGCCTTGACTATACTAAAATGCAAACATGCAACAACCACTCATCATATCAAGAGTTCAAACATGCTTGCCTGGTTCGGAGTAGTCGGAGTTTAACTGTGTGAAGTTTGCGGCTCTGTCACCTCCTTCGGTATCTATGGTATAAGAAAAATACGTACGTAACGTAAATACCGTGAGTGTACAGAAAAGTGTTCCAAATATTTTTCAAATAAATATGACAAAAAACTAGACAGAAAGATAAAAGTGACAGAAAAGGAATCAATCAAAAGCCATTTTCTGTTTAAAAGTTATAAGAGTTTTGGTCCAAGGACCCATCTGTAATGAAACAGAAAGTGTCCAGGGGGTTCTGTGGAAAAGTCCAGAAAAACGTTCGTTTAAAAGAAATGACTGAGAGGCTGACAGGCGGGCTCCACCTATCAGGTTTGAATTTTCAAATGGGGAAAACAGAGCGCGACGGTGCCCGAGAGGTGCGGTGGTCGCCGGCGGCGATCCACGGCGAGGCAAGGTGATCGGGGTTTACCTTCGTGATCAGTGCACCTTTCCGCATCTATGGGTGGTGGTGGCGGTCGCCGGCGAGCACTGTGTCGATGGCGCCCCTTGCTCCGGCGAACGGCGGTTCGGGCAGTCGTGGATCTCGCCGGAGGGAGCTGCGGGGATCAAATAGGAGTGGGGGTTAGTCTCCTAGTTGCTCGTGAGGGTTGCTGACGAGGTTAGGGCGCCGGAGACGGCCTCACCGGAGTGAATCGAGGTGGAGGCCGAAGAGGAACGAGGCGGCCGGAGTTGGGGAAGAAGGGCCCCTCGAGGCTCTTCCAGTGGCTAGGCGGGGTCTAGTGAGGTGGTGGAGTTGTGCGGGGGCGAGAGCGAGCTCGGGGGGGGGTGCTATTTATAGCCGGCCCGAGGCGGTTGCCGTGAACGGATAAGTCCGGCGGGTGATTACGGCGGTGCTGTGGCGAAACGGTCGGCTTAGGAGCTTGAGCATCGCCTAGGTGGAGCAGTGGTGCCATCTCAGGGTCCAACTCAGCACGGGAGGGAGGGTTACGGCCTGCCCTCGACGGAACGGCAGCACGGCCCGTTGGCGGCAGAGAACGCGCTCTTTGCATGCCAGGCCACGGTGACGGTGCTGCATGCGTGCGGTGGCAAGGAGGTGGCCACGCGGAGCTATCAGGAGGGTTGGGCAGCGCCGAACGACGTTCTGCCGCGGTGTTGCCCCCTGTCGGCCGTTACGGTGGTTCTGCCGCCGCAAAGCACGCCGGCGCAGGCGGGCCAGGGCGCCACCGACGCCAGGAAGGCGCCAAGCGCGCGTGTGAAGCTCCGGACAAGCAGGCCAGGCTGTGAGCAGCGTGCCAAGTGCACTGTGGGCATGTGACTGAAACTCTGACGGAGAACGACACTGCAATCTGAATTTAACTGAAGATGAACAGAAACAGTGCATGCCAAGTGTTCAACAAAATGATTCTGGCATGTAGGGATTTTTCCTTGAGCTGATTTTTGGTGGAGAGGTCTCTCATTGCAACTTGAGGTTGCCTGAATTTTGATGGAATTTTTGGAGAAGTGTAGATATGAATTTCACCAAATTTGGCAAATCTGGTCCAACTTGCAGTGAGTGAAATTTGAAAATTTCGAAAAGAAGAAGAGTGGATCAAGATGGTTCTAGGTTGTGGGTACTAAGGACTATCCAGGGAAGTTGGTTTGGGGTGAAGAATCAGAGGCATTAGGGTACTTGCTTTGCAAATCACCTAGGCCAAAAAGAAAAGACAGAATTATTTTGGAAAGAGAAATAATTGGAATAAAATCCAAAAATGGATTTTATTAGTTTGGACAGAATGTTTGGGTTGCACCAAAGTGGGAGGAGGGGTTTTGGGGGAGTTTTACCATAAGAGGCATGGTAAACAAGAATGGATCAAAAATCAAATGAAAGCCCAAAAACAAAAGGTTTCTTTTCAGAAGAAAATAAATCCAAGAAAAGATTTTTGAGAGGGCAAACTTAGAAGAGGGTTTTTTTAAGAAGGGTTTAAAAGACCTTCTTCAAACCAAGCAAGGCTCTTTCTGAAAAAAAAACCACAAAAAATTTTGGAGTGTCACAGCACCTACCCCCTTAGGAAAAATCTCGTCCCCGAGATTTCAGCTGATCCTTAAACAGGTGTGGGTGCTCTGTTCGGAGAAAATCTTCGCTCTCCCAAGTTGCTTCATCCTCGGTGTGATTGCTCCACTGAACTCTGAAAAACTTGATGGTTTTCTATCGGGTCCTCCTCTCAGACTCTTCTAATATTTTTATGGGGTGCTCCCGGTAGGTGAGGTCTGGTTGCACGTCAATATTCTCATGTGATACTTGCTTCTCTGGGTTGCTCACGTATTTTCTCAACTGCGAGATGTGAAACACGTTGTGGATACCGGATAAGTCCCCGGGTAGGTCTAGCTGGTAGGCTACCGTGCCTCTTCGGGCCACTATATGAAATGGTCCGATGAATCTTGGTGCTAGCTTTCCCTTAATCCTGAATCGTTGCAGACCTTTCATAGGAGAAACTCTTAGGTATACCCAATTCTCCGGGTTCAAAACTGACTTCCCGATGCTTTCGATCGTAATAACTCTTCTGCCGACTCTGAGCTGTTTTGAGTCGATCTCTAATTGTTTTAACTTTCTCCTCGGCCTCCTTGAGCATATCTGGGCCGAAGATATGGCTGTCTCCAGTCTCTGACCAATTTAGCGGGGTACGACATCTTCTCCCATAGAAAGCTTCAAAGGGTGCCATTTGCAAGCTGGCTTGATAACTGTTATTGTATGCGAACTCTGCATATGGCAAACTTTCTTCCCAACTGGTTCCGTAGGTGAGGACACAGGCTCTCAGCATGTCTTCAAGGATTTGGTTCACTCATTCAGTCTACCCATCAGTCTGGGGATGGTATGTGGTACTGAAGGCTAGCTGGGTTCCCAGTGCCTATTGCAGGTGATCCCAAAATCTAGAGACGAACTGTGTGCCTTTGTCAGATATGATAGTGTTTGGGACTCCATGCAGGCAGACGATGCATGCAAGATAAAGTCTGGCCAGCCTCTGAGTGGTGTGAATTGTCTTTACCGGAAGAAAATGTGCCACTTTGGTTAATCTGTCGGTTATGACCCATATGGCGTCGTTTCCATGTCGTGACCGTGGCAGTCCGACAATAAAATCCATTCCAATCTCGTCCCACTTCCACTCGGGTATCTTGTTTGGCTGTAATAGCCCGGCTGGTTTCTGGTGCTCGGCCTTGATACGTTGACAAGAGTCACAGCATGCAATGAACGTGGCTATATCTCTCTTCATACCGTCCCACCAAAAATTTTCCTGAAGGTCTTTGTACATTTTTGTCCCTCCAGGATGGATTGAATACGGAGCTGTGTGACTTTCAGCCAATATCTGCTGTTTGAGGTCCTTGATATTTGGTACGCATAGTCTCTCTCCGTACCACAATATTCCTTGCTCATCTATGTTGAATTCCGAGGCCTTGCCCATATTCACTTTCCTTTTTATGCCCTCAATGCTGGGGTGTCCGTGTTGGGCTTCCTTGATCTTTTCCATCAGGGTAGGCTGTATTTCTAGATTCAACACACTGCCTTTGGTAACCATTATTAAATTGAGTCTGGCAAATTCCTGTTGAAATTCTGGCCTCAACTTTGGTATACTGTCGTTGTCCGTGCTAGGATTCCGACTGAGGGCATCTGCCACAACATTTGCTTTTCCAGGATGATAGTGGATTCCAACATCATAATCCTTCACCAACTCTAACCAGCGTCGTTGCCGTAAATTTAGTTCCGGCTGTGTGAAAATATACTTAAGACTCTTATGGCCTATGTATATCTCACAACGATTTCCAAGTAGGAAGTGTCTCCATTCCTTGAGTGCATGGATGACCGCTGCTAATTCCAAGTCATGAGTGGGATAATTCTCCTCATGCTTGCGAAGTTGTCTGGAGACATACGCAACTACCTTGCCTTCTTGCATCAATACGCATCTGAGGCCTTTTCGGGATGCGTCACAATATACCTCAAAATTCTTGTGTATGTCTGGCACAATTAGTACTGGTGCCGTTGTTAATTTGCTCTTTAGCTCTTGGAAGCTTTTCTCACATGCTTCTGTCCATTCAAACTTCTTGCCTTTCTTGAGCAATTGTGTCATGGGCTTTGCTATAGTGGAGAATCCTTCAATAAATCTCCGATAATAGCCTGCCATTCCCAAGAAACTCCGTACGTATGTTACGTTAGCTGGTGGTTTCCAGCCAAGTACGGCCTTGACTTTTTCCGGGTCTACTGCGATACCTTCTTGGGTGAGTACGTGGCCCAGAAAACCCACCTGTCTTAGCCAAAATTCACATTTGCTGAATTTGGCGTACAGTTGATGTTTCCTGAGTTCTCCGAGTACAATCCTGAGATGTTCGGCGTGCTCTTCGGGTGTTTTGGAGTATATCAAAATATCATCGATGAATACCACAACAAACTTGTCCATATACTTCATAAATACTTTGTTCATGAGGTGAACAAAATATGCGGGGGCGTTGGTTAGCCCGAATGGCATCACTGTGAACTCATACATCCCATATCTGGAAGTGAAGGCGGTCTTGGGAATATCTTCTGTTCTCACCTTTAATTGATGGTATCCTGATCTCAAGTCAATTTTTGAGAAGACTTTGGCCTGTGCGAGCTGATCAAATAAATCATTTATTCGGGGCATTGGGTATTTGTTCTTGATTGTGACCATGTTGAGAGCTCGATAGTCAATACACAATCTTAGTGTCCCATCCTTTTTCTTGGCAAATAAAATTGGAGAACCCCAAGGTGAGGAACTGGCTCGAATGTATCCTTTCTCCAATAGTTCTTTTATTTGCTTCTTTAACTCTACTAATTCGGATGGTGCCATGAGGTGCTAGCTCAATGCTGAATTCTATCTCTCGGTCCGGTGGCATGCCTGGTAGTTCTTCTGGAAATACGTCTGGGAATTCACATACTACTGGAACCTTGTTCAGCTCAGAAACGTCCACCTTGTTTAATCTCGGTTGCCGAGGTATTTGTCTCTCTTTGGCTGAAACTTTTATTTTCTTCCCGTGATGGTGTGTGAGAATCACGGTCCGGTTGAAGCAGTCAATAAAACCTTTGTTGGTGGTTAACCAATCCATCCCTAGGATGACATCCAGTCCGTTGCTTTCCAATACAATAAGGTTGGCGTAAAACTTCAATCCTTCAAATTCAATAACCACACCTTGACAGTAACTCTGGGTCACTTGCTTAATTCTAGGGGACTTGATGATCATTGATTTTTCCAAGGGAAGCATCGAAAATTTATTTTTGCAAGGCAAAACTCTTCGAAATGAATGAGTGAGAAGCTCCAGAATCAAACAAAACCATGGCAGGTATTGTGTTGATGGGGTACGTACCGAGTACGATATCTGGGGCGTTCGGTGCTTCCTCTCGGGTCACGTGATTCAGGTGACCTTTCCGGTGGTTGTTATTGGGGTTGAAATTGCTTCACTTTGGTGTTGAATTATTGCCACCATTATTGGGCTTCGGGGTTGAGTTTCTTGGCTTGGGGCACTGCTTGTCATAGTGCCCTTCTTCTCCACAAGCGTAACAAGTAATGCCTGGGCGATAGGTGAACTCCTTGTCTCTTGCATGGAAATTCTTGATTGGGTGAATTATCCATCGGGGTTTTGTGTGTTCCACCCTTCTGAAATTCCATCTTGCTTCTGGGGTTGCGAGCAAAAGTAGTCTGGTACCTTTTGCGTTTGCGGAAATCTTCCAGGCTATGTCGCTCATTTTCCAGAGTAATGGCCTTATCCACCAGTGTTTTAAAATCTGGGAAGGTATGCACAACCAGCTGGCATTTAAGGGCGGGTGCCAGGCCTTCCAAGAATTTTTCCATCTTCTTGCTCTCAGTCATGAGCTCTTCATTGGCGTATCGAGACATCAGAGTAAATTGGCTGTTGCATTCTGACACTGTCATGGTCCTTTGCTTGAGGTCATCAAATTCTCTCTTCTTGATTTTCATGACACTCTTAGGAATGTGTGCCCCACGAAAACCTTCTTTGAAATCCTCCCAGGTTATTTCATTTTCGTTGGGGTGCATGTGCAGGAAGTTTTCCCACCACGATGCGGCTGCTCCCGTGAGGTAATGTGGTGCATACAATACTTTTTCACGGTCTGAACACTGTGCGATAGTTAATTTTCTCTCCATGTCTCGAAGCTAGTCGTCGGCCTCAAGAGGCTTGTCAGTATGAGAAAATGTTGAAGGACGCGTCTTCTGTAACTCAGATAATTTGGATCGCGGTTGATACTGACCACGGTTACTTCCCATATTGATGAATTGGTTCATCATTTCCTGGTGTTGTTGCTGACTCTGTTCATACAGACGACATACTTGTGTAAAAGTTGCTTCGCTGTCCTGTTGACTTGTCTGTCCCTGAGTGAAATTGTGGTTTTGCGGTGTGCCATAATTTTCTTCTGGCTGATTTGGCATGGAGCGCGTCCAAGGACGAGACATCTTTCACTCTAGGGATATATTTTGTGAAACTCGAAAGATAAGAGAGAGAGTCGCAAAAGTCAATAAAATCACACACAAAAAAACATTTTAAAACTCCAGGATATTTTTGAAAAACACACGATTGCGCGCGGAGAAGGACTATTACATATCTTACACGCAAGCACAATTATACATTACATCACTCAAGATATGCGTACATAATCCTGACATGTTATTTAAACTAGTGCACTTCTCCAGATCCTACATGATGCGCAAACAGGCTACTTCTCACAACCTATGTACATATAAACATATTACACAAGTCGGTACATCGCATGGCGTCTACGTGCACTCAGTCGGAGATGGTGAGGATCTCCCTTGGCCTGCCGAGGGTGAGACGCAGTGACGCTGGGGAATCAACTTCCTCCTCACTAATAGGTTCCAGTCAAGGAACGCTGCGCTGAGCTGATGGAGCAGGTGCCGTAGGCGGAGTACCCTGAATAAGAGTGGGCGGAATATGTGGAGTAGCACGTATGGGAGTGGGTGCAAAAAGTGGTGCAGCGCGAACGGGAGTGGGTGCAATAGCCTGGTTAAATTCCGCAGTGGTAGGCAGGCGACGAGCAGTGGCGACAATGGTTGGTGAGTGAGAAGCTGAGGACGAGATAAAAGTCAACGGTGGAGCGGTGTGTAGGAGTTCCCTTCTGTTAGCAGCACAGCCATGAACTGAGTCCATGCGGGCAGCTACGAGGTCGTCCACCATGCTGTCGAAGGCTGCCTCTAGGGCTCGGAGGTACTCGACAAGCATCTCAAAGGCCTCGTCTCGCTCTCCTCTGGGGCAAGAGAATGAGTAGTGACAGGTGTAAGGCACATGGCATGGAAGGTAGCGGTAGCGACGGGTCTTCATTGCAGGAAGGACATCCTGAAGACGAGCTATCGCCTCGCAGGCTGCCATCTGCATAGCATGCCTCTCTGTAGGCATGGCTCTCCCCAAGAAACGGAAGCGGCGCATCTCAACACGCCCTCCTCTGAATTGCACCGCGGCCTGGTGCATGGTCAGACTGTCATTGATCTTGTGCGGATAAAGTGTGAAGACTGGGCGCACGGATGGCCCCATCGCGACCTGAACGATGAAGGAGAGGAGTTTGACAAACCCCTCAGGCACATTGGCGAACATTTGAGACTCGCAGTCGTTGCCGGCCATCTACAAAAGTAGGCAAAAATTCTGAGTGATCAGATCATAAATTTTATGTTGACTGTCAGAAAAATGACTACATTTGTAAAAACATGAATAAACTCTGTCGCGCTAATAACTAAATTAGCGATCGCACCTAGTGGCTTCCTACAGTCAGCCTGGCTCTGGTTACCAAGTCTGTCACGACCGGTTTTTCAATAAAATAATTATTGAGAAAATCGATCTTTAATTCCCGGTTTAGGAAAAGTCATCCTCACTAGTAGACAAATACTTGATGAACAGACGACCAGTAGCATAAAAAAATATTACAGGGTTGACCTGAGGCTGCTCAACAAATTATTACAAACTCGCCAATATCTTACATAAGGGCGGCTATGACACAGGAGTGTGGTGGCATGCTACTAGCTCGAGGTAAAAGTGGTGGTGGATAACTTGACTCCTAACTGGCAGCTCATCGAGCGTCGAGGTGAGGCTCGATGAATTTATTCTGGGGTTGCGGAAGCGGATAATACTTTAACATCCCAAATTTTCAATTTGGAATGTTATATATAGATCATCATTGCATATCATATTTTGTTGCATTATTGGCTCGATCCTAGAAATTCTATGCAACTCAAGGACCCACGGAGAGAGTTGGGGATTTCGTTATTTTCTTATTTGAGTATTTCTCAAATTTGAAAATAGGATCATTGATTTTATTTATTTTATCTTCAATTATTTCTACTACCAAAAAATTCAGAGAGGGAATAAAATGACTTTCCCAAAATAAAGAAATAATGAAGATTTAATAAAAAAATCAAATAAGATTTTATTTTGGAGTTTTTCGCTTTTATTTGAATTTAGGAAAAATGCACGTTTTTCCAAATTGCATTTAGGCCCTGAATAAATGTTCATCTAATCTGGCTTGATTTTAGAAGTCGGGGAAAATTTATTTCGGGAATTTTGGAGTCCGTTTAGTATTTCTTTTTATTTTTCTTCTGCGTGAAACTATTTAAAAAAACGCGCACCGACCTACGGGCCGTGCCCGAGCGGGACTCCGCTCGGGGGGGGGGGGGGGGGCACTATAAATAGCGCCGTCCCAGTGCCCCGGCCCAGCCGCCCAATCCCGCCAGCCCGATCCGCCGCCGCCGGCCCACCCGCGCCCAAACCCTAACCCTAAACGTCGCCGCCGCCAGATCCTCCGTTGCCGCCGCCGCCAGCCGCCGCCGCTGCCGTCGCCGGACTTCGCCGCCGCCGCCGCCGAGGTTCGCCGCCGCCTCGAACCGCGTGCCGCCGGTTTTCTTAAAAACCGGATGGTTTTATTTCAGTTTTGTTCGGGTTTTTTTAGATTCGTTTTTTTATTTTTATTTAGTTTCGGTTTTTTTTCCGGTTTAGGTTAATTAGCAGACGTTCGTCTGTTAGTTCGTTTTAACGAACGCATTCGTCAGATTCGTTTAGTTAACGAATCGTTCGTTAACCCGTTCGTCGTTTTTTTCTTTTTCTCGGATTTAATCCGCGATTTTTCTTATCACGATTCCTGATCCAATTTTCGTTTTAGTTTAACTTTTCGCTCGTTTATTGGATTCAGGCGATTCAAGCGCTTGGAGTTTTGTCTCGAAACCCTCTTTCCGAATAATCTACTTAATCAAGTTTTTGCTTCTGTAAAATTTGACTTAGATCCAGATTAGTAAAACGAAGCTGTTTTCTTTCGCCGTTTGACTTTCGTTGCTTTATTTGATTTGATTCTTTTTGCAAACCGGAGTTCTTAAGTTGAACATTCTGGTTAGATCTTTTACTCGAGTTTTATCTGTGCATTAGATGAGTACTTATTGTATGCTTGTTTGTTTGTCTGCGATAAAATACCCGGAGTGCGCCGCCTGTTACTTCGAGTCTCTAGGTTTCTCGGATCATCAGCAAGGCAAGTAACACTTGATCATACCTTTCTACTACCCAATTTTATGCATTATATCTATCCTCAAACACTGCATTGACTAGGATCTAATTAAATTGTGGGATGGGAAGTAGATTGAGGTAGTACCTATTACCTGTTTTATTTTCAAACCTTTGGGAGTTACTTCTACGTTTGCTTATTATGCCATGCTATGCTAGTAGATGTGGATCGGGTGAGTGAATATCCATGACAGATGTGAGATTGTTAATTAATGGTTTATTTAAGGTGGCAACTTAAACACACATCTGGGTGGATTGAGGCACCTGTTTTCTAGCAGGACTTGCCTGTATTTCTTCGGACCGCCACCCAGGCTCAAAGGGATCATGAGATTATTCAAACTAGAAACTTCCGTGTGCAGCCACATGCTATTATGGGCTCTAGCATAGTTGACTAAGTTGTGCGAACTCTTACAGGGTGGACTAGCAGATGTAGGGGATGTAGGTTGGTACGGTCTACCCCTATGTAAGGTGCAAGTGCTTCTGAAAGACTATGTCTCGGTCATCCGTTTCTCAAACGCCTTGTAGTGCGAGAAACCAAGCGGAGGCGATCGAGTCTTGTGGGGAAAAGTGCGCAAACCTTTGCAGAGTGTATAAACTAATCATGATTAGCCGTGTCCCCAGTTATGGACATCTTGAGTATCTAGTACCTGGATATCATGTGAATCTCATCATGTTACTTTAATTAATATTGTTGGGTTTTAATGAGTACTTTTTAATTGGGATTGAGAATGCTGTCAACCATTCTCAATGTTTAACAACCACCATGATAGTTAAATGAGTTTATTCCTTTGAAGTAGGAATAAATTGGCTTTACGCAAAACTGTAACCATAGAGCTTTTCCACCAGCCAAATATGCATATAGTGATAGCCTATCTCCATTGTTATTCTCTATGTGTTACATTGCCAGCATATTCCATGTGCTGACCCGTTTTCGGGCTACAAAGTTTCATGTTGTAGACTTTTCAGACGACGAGTAAGGTGCTGTTAGGTCGTGGTCCTATACTCAGTGATGCCGTTGGAGTTGATGGACTCGCTTATCTTCCAAGCCCTCCGCTGTTATCATTTTAGATGGGCTTAAGCCATATTTATTTCAATAAGTTCTCTCTTGAGACATTCGATGTAATAAGTGTGTGATTGCTACTCTGCTATAAATCCTCCAAGTACTGTGTGGTGTCAGCATTACTGATCCAGGGATGACACTGAGCATAGAGATCAGACTGTTTGAGGTCTGGTCGCTACAAGGTGGTATCAGAGCACACGCTGACTATTGGACACGACCACTAAGCTTAAGACCTAGATCACTACTCTTTCTTCTCATTTCTGACTCCTCATCTTTTCTATTCTTTAGGATGGCGGATGCAAGGATCAAGTTCGCGCAACTAGATGAGAATTCACCTTTTGGATGTCACTTGAAGGAAGCCACTAGATACCTGAACATAGGAGTACCAAGCTTCACCGGGACCTTCAACGCCACTTTACCTGAAGAGGAGCGCTGGAGGATTCAAGTCTACATTCCAGGAAGGACGTTTGCACCAGTCACGGAGCAAATAGAATTTACCTTTGATGTGCCAACATGGAGCCTAGGAAAGAGCATGGCAGCTCACGTCGCCATGGGACGAATTGGAGAAGTTTACTACAACGATCTCAAGAATACTATCTACCAGATTTGTGGGCGCCGAGATGAGCATTGGGAGATGATCACCACCAGGAGGGACAGATCAATCGCAGCTTATATTCAGGAGTTAAACCAACACATCCGACGCCAGGAGAACCATATGTGCGCAGATATGGAGGAGCTACAGAAGGCTATGACCAGGATCAAGGAGCTAGAAGCAGAGCTCAAGGCTACGTGTAAAGACTATATGGAAGAAATCGTTGCTCTAGTAAGACAGAACGGTGACCTTAAGGAGAAGATTGGAGTATTCATGGGAGGTTCAGCACCCCGAGCAGAAGAGGATGAACCTACATGTCCAGATAATTATATCATCATCGACGACACCGACTCAGATCCCGACACCAGCGATGATGACTATGTTGATGAAGCTGGAGCAGATATCATGGAATCTGCATCGGAGCAGTTTTTCTAGTTGACCACCATAACAGTAGTAGAATTTTCCACCATTTAACTAGTTTTAGTCCAAGCACTTTTGTAACGATAGTTAGACCGTTGTATGCCCTTGTTTGAACTGATTGGAATGATATTGTGTGTTTTTGACTCATGTGCATATGGGTAATGTATTCTCACTAGACCTCATTCTATTCTTAACTCTTCCCTTTAAACCCTCAGATGCCTCCGAGACGCGACCCCGAGTTTGTTTTTCCGCCAGAGATCACTCAGTTGATTCAGCAGTAGAATACCTTGATTCAAACATTGGTACAGAACCAAGGCAACAACAACCCACCACCACCACCTGTTGACCATCTGGCACGTTTCTTAAGGTTGAATCCGCTGGTGTTTTCTAGTAGCACCGAGCCAATAGTAGCAGATGATTGGCTCCATAAGATAGGAAGGGAGTTGACCACTACAGGATGCACAGATGGAGAAAAGGTGAAGTTTGCCGCACATCAGCTTGACGGACCCGCAGCAGCATGGTGGGAGAATTTTACAGCCACTTACCCTATAGACACTGTCACATGGAATCAGTTTTAGCAAGCTTTTCATACTGCCCATGTTTCAGCAGGAGCTATGGCCATGAAGAAGCGTGAGTTTCGCAACTTACGCCAAGGAGGACGGACAGTTGGCCAGTATGTGGATGATTTTAGTAAGCTAGCACGTTATGCCCCAGATGACGTTGCTACGGATGCAGCTAAGCAGGAGAAGTTTCTAGAAGGCCTGAATGATGAGCTGAGCATGCAGTTGATGGTAGCCACTTTCAATAACTACCAGGAGTTAGTAGATCGTGCTCTTATGATTGAAGGGAAGCAGCAGCAGATTGACAATCCTAAGAGGAAGTATGGACAGGGGAAGTACAATTCTGGAGCTCAGCAGAAGCCACGCTTTACCCCAAAGTCAGGAGGGCATTTTCAGCATACTCATGGAGGAGGCAGCTCGCACAATCACAATGGCACAAGGAATGGGAACGGGAATGGAGGAAGCGATGGACAAAGCCGCACCAACCCGTCAACACCATCCAAGGCAGACCTGAGCCATATCACCTGTTACAAGTGCCGCAAGACGGGGCATTATGCAAATGACTGCCCAGAAGCCCAAAATGGAAATGGCAATGGAAGCTTAGGAAAGAAGCCGAACCCTTTCAACAGGGGGCAAGTAAACCACGTTACCGTGGAGGAGGTTGAAGCTCAGCCAGATGCAGTAATAGGTAAGTTTTTGGTTAAGACATTTACTGCAGTTGTTCTTTTTGATACCGGTGCATTGCATTCATACATATCAAGGGGATTTGTGGATAAATATAAACTACCGACCCAAGCACTTAGGTCACCCATGCTAGTAACCTCACCCGGAGCAGAGTATACGGCTAGTAAATGGTGTGATCGACTGCCATTAAGGATTGGACACCATGTATTTCCCTCGGACCTAATAGTTTTGGAATCGCAAGGTTTGGATGTGATATTAGGCATGGATTGGTTATCAAAGTATGGAGGGAACATTGATTGCGCCAGTAAGAAAATTTTGCTTACAACACCAGAAGGGATAAGGATCAAGTATGTATCACGGCATGAGCCGAGGAGAGCACATGTAAATTCCTTATCAGGAGTTGTGCAGGAGGAAGTACCAGTGGTAAAAGATTTTTCTGATCTATTTCCAGAAGAGTTGCCAGGCATGCCACCGGATAGAGACATTGAGTTCTTAATTGAGCTACTGCCAGGCACCGGGCCAATATCCAAGAGACCATACAGGATGCCAGCCCAAGATTTGGAGGAAATCAAGAAGCAGATTAAGGAGTTGTTGGACAAAGGTTTTATTCGCCCAAGTTCTTCACCTTGGGGATCGCCAGTACTTCTAGTGGAGAAGAAGGATGGATCGTTAAGAATGGTTGTTGATTATCACAGATTGAATGAAGTAACAATCAAGAACAAGTACCCACTGCCAATGATCAATGATCTGTTTGATCGGTTGCACGGAGCTAAGGTGTTTTCCAAGACCGATTTGCAATCAGGGTACCATCAGTTAAAGATTCGGGAGCAAGATATACCGAAGACGGCTTTTACCACCAGATACGGGCTGTATGAGTATACCATTATGTCATTTGGTCTGACTAACACCCCAGCCTATTTTATGAACATGATGAACAAGGTGTTTATGGAGTTTTTGGATAAGTTCGTCGTGGTGTTCATTGATGATATTTTGGTTTACTCGAAGAATGAAGAGGAACACAAGGAACACTTGCGATTAGTACTCGAGAAGCTCAGAGAACATCAGCTATATGCCAAGTTCAGCAAGTGTGAGTTTTGGTTGAAGGAAGTTGGATTTCTCGGACATGTTATATCCGGAGAAGGTATCGCAGTAGACCCCACTAAAGTTGTCACTGTGACAAACTGGGAAGCACCAACAACAGTTGGAGAGATCGGGAGTTTCCTTGGACTCGAAGGATACTACCGAAGATTCATTGAAAATTTCTCGAAGATTGCCAAGCCTATGACAGAGTTGTTGAAGAAGGATACTAAGTTCATTTGGAGTGAGGAGTGTGAGGCTAGTTTCCAAGAATTGAAGAAATGTTTGGTTACCTCACCAGTGTTGATTCTGCCAGATCAGACTAAGGATTATGAAGTGTATTGCGACGCTTCACGTCGAGGACTTGGAGCAGTGCTTATGCAGGAAGGAAGAGTTGTTTCGTATGCTTCACGACAACTTAAGCCTCATGAGTTGAATTATGCTACTCATGATTTGGAGTTAGCAGCTGTAGTGCATGCACTGAAAACATGGAGACATTTTCTCATTGGAAATCATTGTGAGGTGTACACGGATCATAAGAGTTTGAAATACATCTTCACGCAGAAGGAGTTAAATCTCAGGCAGAGGAGATGGTTGGAACTTATTAAGGATTATGATATGAGATTGCATTATCACCCCGGGAAGGCTAACGTTGTAGCAGACGCGTTGAGTCGCAAGAGCCATGTCAATACTCTAATGACGGGAGAAATACCCAAGGAGTTAGCCGAGGACCTTCGAGAGCTATGTTTGGAAATAGTTCTGAGAGGCTATTTAGCAGCATTGGAGATTCAGTCTACGTTGATGGATAAAATCATAGAAGCTCAAAATACAGATAAGGAAGTTGCCTCTATAAGGGAGAAAATGAGCGAAGGGAAGGCTAAGGGATTTCGTGAGGATGAGTACGATACCCTACGATTTGAGGACCGTGTTTACGTGCCCAATGACCGGGCGACCAGGAAGCTGATTCTGCAAGAGGCACACGATTCACCATACTCGATTCACCCTGGAAATACAAAGATGTATTTGGATTTGAACGAAACATTCTGGTGGACCGGAATGAAGAAGGATATTGCAGAGTATGTAGCAGTTTGTGATGTATGTCAGAGGGTGAAGGTAGAACACCAGAAGCCAGCTGGATTGTTGCAGCCATTGCCTATACCCGAATGGAAGTGGGATAAACTAGGCATGGATTTCATCACGGGATTGCCCAGGACTCGTTCAGGCTATGACTCGATTTGGGTTGTAGTTGATCGTTTGACGAAGGTAGCTCATTTCATCCCAGTAAAGACTACCTACAGCAGTGCCAAATTGGCTAAGATATACATGACGAGGATTGCATGTTTGCATGGAGTTCCGAGGAGTATCGTATCAGATAGAGGAACCCAATTCACCTTGAAGTTCTGGAAGCAGTTGCACGAAACATTGGGAACCAGACTAGAGTTTAGCACAGCTTTCCACCCATAGATAGATGGACAGACCGAGAGAGTCAATCAGATTTTGGAAGATATGCTTAGAGCTTGTGTTTTGGATTATGGATCAAGTTGGGATGACAACTTGCCATACACGGAGTTTTCTTACAACAATAGTTACCAATCCAGTTTGAAGATGGCCCCTTTCGAAGCCTTGTACGGAAGGAGGTGCAGAACCCCGTTGTTGTGGGATGAGGTTGGAGACTGCCAGTTGTTTGGACCAGATTTGATTAAGGAGTCTGAACAGAAAGTAAAGTTGATTCGCAACAGGCTCAAGGTAGCTTAGTTAAGGCAGAAGAGCTATGCAGATTCAAAACGCAAAGATACAGAATATGAAGTCGGAGACAGAGTTTATCTTCGAGTATCTCCACTTCGAGGAGTTAAACGCTTTGGAGTTAAAGGAAAGTTAGCGCCACGTTTTGTGGGGACATACAAGGTTTTGGAACGCATGGGAGAAGTAGCATACAAGTTGGAATTACCTGAGGGATTGTCAGGAGTTCACGATGTGTTCCATGTTTCACAGTTGAAGAAGTGCCACGTGGAGATGGCTGATATACCACTGAGAGATACGGTGCCATTGGAAATGATTCAGTTGAAAGAAGATTTGACCTATGAAGAGAAACCTGTTAAGATTCTGGATTATGCTAGCAGAGTTACCCGCAGCAAGGTTATCAGGTTTTGCAAAGTTCAGTGGAGCCACCACACCGAGGAGGAAGCCACCTGGGAGCGAGAGGAAGATCTGCTCAAGGACCACACTCACCTATTTGCTAACCAACCCGAATCTCGAGGGCGAGATTCATATTAAGGGGGGTAGGTTTGTAACATCCCAAATTTTCAATTTGGAATGTTATACATAGATCATCATTGCATATCATATTTTGTTGCATTATTGGCTCGATCCTAGAAATTCTATGCAACTCAAGGACCCACGGAGAGAGTTGGGGATTTCGTTATTTTCTTATTTGAGTATTTCTCAAATTTGAAAATAGGATCATTGATTTTATTTATTTTATCTTCAATTATTTCTACTACCAAAAAATTCAGAGAGGGAATAAAATGACTTTCCCAAAATAAAGAAATAATGAAGATTTAATAAAAAAATCAAATAAGATTTTATTTTGGAGTTTTTCGCTTTTATTTGAATTTAGGAAAAATGTGCATTTTTCCAAATTACATTTAGGCCCTGAATAAATGTTCATCTAATCTGGCTTGATTTTAGAAGTCGGGAAAAATTTATTTCAGGAATTTTGGAGTTCGTTTAGTATTTCTTTTTATTTTTCGTCTGCGCGAAACTATTTAAAAAAAACGCGCACCGACCTACGGGCTGTGCCCGAGCGGGACTCCGCTCGGGGGGGGGGGGGGCACTATAAATAGCGCCGCCCCGGCGCCCCGGCCCAGCCGCCCGACCCCGCCAGCCCGATCCGCCGCCGCCGGCCCACCCGCGCCCAAACCCTAACCCTAAACGCCGCCGCCGCCAGATCCGCCGCCGCCGCCGCCGCCGGAGCCCCGCCGGACTTCGCTGCCGCCGCCGCCACCTCGAACCGCGTGCCGCCGGTTTTCTTAAAAACCGGACGGTTTTATTTCAGTTTTGTTTCGTTTTTTTATTTTTATTTAGTTTCGGTTTTTTTCCGGTTTAGGTTAATTAGCGGACGTTCCGTTAGTTCGTTTTAACGAACGCTTTCGTCAGATTTGTTTAGTTAATGAACGTTCGTTCGTTAACCCGTTCGTCGTTTTTTTCTTTTTCTCGGATTAAATCCGCGATTTTTCTGATCGCGATTCCTGATCCGATTTTCGTTTTAGTTTAACTTTTCGCTCGTTTATCGGAATCAGGCGATTCAAGCGCCTGGAGTTTCGTCTCGAAACCCTCGTTCTGAATAGTCTACTTAAACAAGTTTTTGCTTCTGTAAAATTTGACTTAGATCCAGATTAGTAAAACAAAGCTGTTTTCTTTCGCCGTTTGACTTTCGTTGCTTTATTTGATTTGATTCTTTTTGCAAACCGGAGTTCTTAAGTTGAACATTCTGGTTAGATCTTTTACTCGAGTTTTATCTGTGCACTAGATGAGTACTTACTGTATTCTTGTTTGTTTGTCTGCGATAGAATACCCGGAGTGCGCCACCTGTTACTTCGAGTCTCTAGGTTTCGCGGATCATCAGCAAGGCAAGTAACACTTGATCATACCTTTCTACTACCCAGTTTTATGCATTAGATCTATCCTCAAACACTGCATTGACTAGGATCTAATTAAATTGTGGGATGGGAAGTAGATTGAGGTAGTACCTATTACTTGTTTTATTTTCAAACCTTTGGGAGTTACTTCTACGTTTGCTTATTATGCCATGCTATGCTAGTAGATGTGGATCGGGTGAGTGAATATCCATGACAGATGTGAGATTGTTAATTAATGGTTTATTTAAGGTGGCAACTTAAACACACATCTGGGTGGATTGAGGCACCTGTTTTCTAGCAGGACTTGCCTGTATTTCTTCGGACCGCCACCCAGGCTCAAAGGGATCATGAGATTATTCAAACTAGAAACTTCCGTGTGCAGCCACATGCTATTATGGGCTCTAGCATAGTTGACTAAGTTGTGCGAACTCTTACAGGGTGGACTAGCAGATGTAGGGGATGTAGGTTGGTACGGTCTACCCCTATGTAAGGTGCAAGTGCTTCTGAAAGACTATGTCTCGGTCATCCGTTTCTCAAACGCCTTGTAGTGCGAGAAACCAAGCGGAGGCGATCGAGTCTTGTGGGGAAAAGTGCGCAAACCTTTGCAGAGTGTATAAACTAATCATGATTAGCCGTGTCCCCAGTTATGGACATCTTGAGTATCTAGTACCTGGATATCATGTGAATCTCATCATGTTACTTTAATTAATATTGTTGGGTTTTAATGAGTACTTTTTAATTGGGATTGAGAATGCTGTCAATCATTCTCAATGTTTAACAACCACCATGATAGTTAAATGAGTTTATTCCTTTGAAGTAGGGAAAAATTGGCTTTACGCAAAACTGTAACCATAGAGCTTTTCCACCAGCCAAATATGCATGTAGTGATAGCCTATCTCCATTGTTATTCTCTATGTGTTACATTGCCAACATATTCCATGTGCTGACCCGTTTTCGGGCTGCAACGTTTCATGTTGCAAACTTTTCAGACGACGAGTAAGGTGCTGTTAGGTCGTGGTCCTATACTCAGTGATGCCGTTGGAGTTGATGGACTCGCTTATCTTCCAAGCCTTCCACTGTTATCGTTTTAGATGGCCTTAAGCCATATTTATTTCGATAAGTTCTCTCTTGAGACATTCGATGTAATAAGTGTGTGATTGCTACTCTGTTATAAATCCTCCAAGTACTATGTGGTGTCAGCATTACTGATCCAGGGATGACACTGAGCACATAGATCAGACTGTTTGAGGTCTGGTCGCTACAAATACAGTGACCGAAACAGGATCGCACGGGACTGACTGGGACTCCTCTAGGCGTCGGACTCACTATAAAACTCTTTATCCATGAGATCACCTTCGTCAACATCTGGCCAAATCATCAAGCCAGGTGAGTACTTTGAAGTACTCGCAAGACAGTTCGGACAAAAGATATAATCAATGAATGCATGAATGCGTCATGAATAAGAATGATGCTCATACAACAACAATAATATTTATGCATGACTTGATAAATAAAATAAATAACTAAAAACCAATCGGGTGTCTGGAGCGACGCCTCGAAAGGTAAATAAAATTCATGCCGCAGTCGGGCGTCTAAGCGACACCACATAAAGGGCTTAAAAGAAATACCACAGTCGGACATCTGAGCGACGTCACAGACAGGGCTTATAAAAGAAATGCCACAGTCGGACATCTGAGCGACATCACAGACAGGGCTTATAAAAGAAATGCCACAGTCGGACATCTAAGCGACGTCACAGACAGGGCTTATAAAAGAAATGCCACAGTCGGACGTCTGAGCGACGTCACAGACAGGGCTTATAAATGAAATGCCACAGTCGGACATCTGAGCGACGTCACAGACATGGCTTATAAAAGAAATGCCACAGTCGGACATCTGAGCGACGTCACAGACAGGGCTTATAAAAGAAATGCCACAGTCGGACATCTGAGCGACGTCACAGACAGGGCTTATAAAAGAAATGCCACAGTCGGACATCTGAGCGACGCCACAGACAGGGCTTATAAAAGAAATGCCACAGTCGGACATCTGAGCGACATCACAGACAGGGCTTATAAAAGAAATGCCACAGTCGGACATCTGAGCGACATCACAGACAGGGCTTACAATAAATGTAAATACAATTATGCCGCCGTCGGACGTCTGAGCGATATCACAGACAGGGCTTGTAACAAATGTGAATAACAAGATTAGTCCATCCACAAGAATAATCTCTTAACCGGATTTATCACACATGTATTCCACCGGAGTTTTGTCACTGAGGCTGATATCTGACAAGATAAGATGAGTACAGTACTTGGACAAGTACAAGATGATTTAAGGAATTTGAGACTCTGCAGAGTTTGTATGAACTGACCACAGCCAACGGATTTCCGTAGTCACGAAGGACTAGTTCCGTCTACGGTATTTCAGTAGAAACACATTTAACTAGTACACACCCATTTCACCTCACGATGCCAGGAATCACCCTGGACAACGTCCAAGAAAAACGTTGAGACGGGGAGGTCACAACCTCGAATAGCATGGGATCAAATTTCTATACGCGCGCTCTAAGGGGTGCCCCCCTCTCGGTCCCAACCGGAAACACCCATGCCCCCTGACCGGATGACGGGCTTTAATCCAGGGCCATGGAACCCTCATCCCGGCCTCTCTATTTGGTGTGTACCAGGAAAACGGTTTGTAACTTACTAAGCCATATTCCTTTCGGAAAACATGTGACAGTACAGGAAGGAATGAATGGAAATGTGATTTGTTTCACGATGACACGGAAGTCAAATAATCTGGCATAAGACTGGCATGTCACAACACTGCCATCTTACCCATCCACATGCCATCGCGTGGCCATGCAAATATGTATCCAACAAGATGATGCTTTCGGAAACTTACTTTCCACTTATGTGCATGAAATATAACATTCAAAGAAATGTTCATAAACATGCCTTGACTATACTAAAATGCAAACATGCAACAACCACTCATCATGTCAAGAGTTCTAACATGCTTGCCTGGTTCGGAGTAATCGGAGTTTAACTGTGTGAAGTTTGCGGCTCCGTCACCTCCTCCGGTATCTATGGTATAAGAAAAATACGTACGTAACGTAAATACCGTGAGTGTACAGAAAAGTGTTCCAAATATTTTTCAAATAAATATGACAAAAAACTAGACAGAAAGATAAAAGTGACAGAAAATGAATCAATCAAAAGCCATTTTCTGTTTAAAAGTTATAAGAGTTTTGGTCCAAGGACCCATCTGTTATGAAACAGAAAGTTTCCAGGGGGTTCTGCGGAAAAGTCCAGAAAAACATTTTGTTTAAAAGAAATGACTGAGAGGCTGACAGACGGGCTCCACCTGTCAGGTTTGAATTTTCGAACGGGGAAAACAGAGCGCGACGGTGCCCGAGAGGTGCGATGGTCGCCGGCGGCGATCCACGGCGAGGCAAGGTGATCGGGGTTTACCTTCGTGATCAGTGCACCTGTTCACGTCTGTGGGTGGTGGTGGCGGTCGACGGCGAGCACTGTGTCGACGGCGCCCCTTGCTCTGGCGTACGGCGGTTCGGGCAGTCGTGGATCTCGCCGGAGGGAGCTGCAGGGATCAAATAGGAGTGGGGGTTAGTCTCCTAGTTGCTCGAGAGGGTTGCTGACGAGGTTAGGGCGCCGGAGACGGCCTCACCGGAGTGAATCGAGGTGGAGGCTGAAGCGGAACGAGGCGGCCGGAGTTGGGGAAGAAGGGCCCCTCGAGGCTCTTCCAGTGGCTAGGCGGGGTCTAGTGAGGTGGTGGAGTTGTGCGGGGGCGAGAGCGAGCTCGGGGGGTGCTATTTATAGCCGGCCCAAGGCGGTTGCCGTGAACGGATAAGTCCGGCGGGTGATTACGGCGGTGCTGTGGCGGAACGATCGGCTTAGGAGCTTGAGCATCGCCTAGGTGGAGCAGTGGTGCCATCTCAGGGTCCAACTCAGCACGGGAGGGAGGGTTACGGCCTGCCCTCGACGGAATGGCAGCACGGCCCGTCGGCGGCAGAGAATGCGCTCTGCGCGTGCCAGGCCACGGTGACGGTGCTGCATGCATGCGCTGGCAAGGAGGTGGCCATGTGGAGCTACCAGGAGGGTTGGGCGGTGCCGAACGGCGTTCTGCCGCGGTGTTGCCCCCTGTCGGCCGTTACGGTGGTTCTACCGCCGCAAAGCATGCCGGCGCAGGCGGGCCAGGGTGCCACCGATGCCAGGAAGGTGCCAAGCGCGCGTGTGAAGCTCCGGACAAGCAGGCCAGGCTGTGAGCAACGTGCCAAGTGCACTATGGGCATGTGACTGAAACTCTGACGGAGAACGACACTGCAATCTGAATTTAACTGAAGATGAACAGAAACAGTGCATGCCAAGTGTTCGACAGAATGATTCTGGCATGTAGGGATTTTTCCTTGAGCTGATTTTTGGCGGAGAGGTCTCTCATTGCAACTTGAGGTTGCCTGAATTTTGGTGGAATTTTTGGAGAAGTGTAGATATGAATTTCACCAAATTTGGCAAATCTGTTCCAACTTGCAGAGAGTGAAATTTGAAAAATTTGAAAAGAAGAAGAGTGGATCAAGATGGTTCTAGGTTGTGGGTACTAAGGACTATGCACGGAAGTTGGTTTAGGGTCAAGAATCAGAGGCATTAGGGTACTTGCTTTGCAAATCACCTAGGCCAAAAAGAAAAGACAGAATTATTTTGGAAAGAGAAATAATTGGAATAAAATCCAAAAATGGATTTTATTAGTTTGGACAGAATGTTTGGGTTGCACCAAAGTGGGAGGAGGGGTTTTGGGGGAGTTTTACCATAAGAGGCATGGTAAACAAGAATGGATCAAAAATCAAATGAAAGCTCAAAAACAAAAGGTTTCTTTTTAGAAGAAAATAAATCCAAGAAAAGATTTTTGAGAGGGCAAACTTAGAAGAGGGTTTTTCTTAAGAAGGGTTTAAAAGACCTTCTTCAAACCAAGCAAGGCTCTTTCTGAAAACAAAAACCACAAAAAAATTTGGAGTGTCACAGGCTCCCGAGAGGTTTTTGGTGGCTACAGAGGCTTGCGGCGGTGGAACTCCCGATCTATCTTCATTTTTGATGGGTTTAGGGTACGTAGGTATATATAGGCGAAAGAAGTTGGACGGGGGACGCTCGAGGGGCCCACGAGACAGGGGGCCGCCACCCTGTAAGGGGGGCACGCCCTCCTATCTCGTGGCCTCCTCGAGGCTCTTCTGACGTGAACTCCAAGTCTCCCGGATCATAATCTTCCAAAAAAATCATGTTGCCGAAGGTTTCATTCCGTTTGGACTCCGTTTGATATTCCTTTTCTTTGAAATACTGAAACAGGCAATATAAGAGCAATATGGGGTGGGCCTCCGGTTAATAGGTTAGTCCCAAAAGTGATATAGAAGTGTATAATAAAGCCCATAATCATTCAAAACAGGTAATATATTAGCATGGAACAATCAAAAATTATAGATACGTTGGAGACGTATCACCGGCTGGGCGTCACGTGGAGCAGGCGAAACGCCTCCGGGGAGAGCATGTTGAGGTGGGCACTACCATCGATGAGGGTCCTGGTGATCACCACGTGGCAGACGGTGGGGGTGCAGAGCATCGGGAGCGCGCCTACTCCTGTCGTGGCGGCGGGGTGATCTTTGGGGCCAAAGGCGAGGTTAGCTTGGGGCGCCGCCTAGCCCGGGGGATCCCCAAGCCTGCTTGAGTATTGCTTGCCCGCCAGTAGAACTGCTTGATGTGGCGGTCGGAGGGTGGCACTTGCGAGCCACCTAGGAGAGCTGCGACAACCGGGGGCGCCAGCGCCGCGTAGTGGGCGAGGAAGAGGTCACGCGGCTCCTCCCAAGAGGCCACGGAAGATGCTGGCAGAATGAGCAACCAGGCGCGCGGTGCGCCTACGAGGGCCATGGGGAACCAGTTGGCCTTCACCTTGTCGTCTAATAACCCACAAGTATAGGGGATCAATTGTAGCCTCTTTCAGTAAGTAAGAGTGTCGAACCCAACGAGGAGCTAAAGGTAGAACAAATATTCACTCAAGTTCTATTGACCACCGATACAACTCTACGCACGCTTGACGTTCGCTTTACCTAGAACAAGTATGAAACTAGAAGTACATTGTAGGTATTTTTGGATAGGTTTGCAAGATAATAAAGAGCGCATAAATAAAAAGTAGGGACTGTTTAGATGAAGACACAACTAAGTTAGTTTTAGTAGAGAGCTTTTTGTCACGAGAAAGTTATTTGTCCCTAGGCAATCGATAACTAAACCGGTAATCACTATTGCAATTTTATTTGAGGGAGAGGCATAAGCTAACATACTTTCTCTTCTTGGATCATATGCACTTATGATTTGAACTCTAGCAAGCATCCTCAACTATTAAATATCATTAAGGTAAAACCCAACCATAGCATTAAAGCATCAAGTCCTCTTTATCCCATACACAACAACCCCCTTACTCGGGTTTATGCTTCTGTCACTCAAGCAACCCACTATAAGTGAATCATGAACGTATTGCAACATCCTATAGCAGGAATTCCTCATGCTTGCGCGACACGGAGAGCACCATAGGACAACACCAATAATAAAACATGCAACTCAAACCAATCACGATCATCGATTAACCCATAGGACATAACAGATCTACTCAAACATCATAGGATAGCCATACATCATTGGGAAATAATACATAGCATTGAGTACCATGTTTAAGTAGAGATTACAGCAGGTAAAAGAGGGGTTACACCGCTGCATAGAGGGGAGGAAGGTGATGGAGATGTTGGTGAAGATGGTGGAGGTGTTAGTGTAGACCGCGGTGATGATGATGGCCCCCGGCGGCGTTCCGGCGCCACTGGAAGCGAGGGGGAGAGAGCCCCCCCTCCTTCTTCCTCCTTGACCTTCTCCCTAGATGGGAGAAGGGTTTCCCCTCTGGTCCATGGTCTCCATGGCATGGGAGGGGCGAGAGCCCCTCCGAGATTGGATATGTCTCTCTGTCTCTCTCTGTTTCTACGTTCCAGATTCTGGCCTTTCACCATTTCTTATATTCCCGGAGATTCGTAACTCCGATTGGGCCGAATTTTAACACGATCTCTATCTGGATATTAGCTTTCTTGCGGCGAAAGAAGGGCACCAACCGCCTTATGGCGTGTCCACGAGGGTCAGGGGCACACCCCCTGCCTCATGGCCCCCTCGGGCATCGTCTCGCGTTGATTCTTCTTCCCAAAATTCATAAATATTCCAAAAAAAATCTCCGTAAATTTTTATCCCGTTTGGACTCCGTTTGATATGGGTTTTCTGCGAAACAAAAAACATGCAGCAAACAGGAACTAGCACTGGGCACTGGATCAATATGTTAGTCCCAAAAATAATATAAAAAGTTGCCAAATGTATGTAAAAGTTGTAGAATATTGGCATGGAACAATCAAAAATTATAGATACGACGGAGACGTATCAGCATCCCCAAGCTTAATTCCTGCTCGTCCACGAGTAGGTAAATGATAAAAAAGACAATTTTTTATGTGGAATGCTACCTAGCATAATCTTGATCATATATCTAATCATGGCATGAATATTAAGACACGAGTGATTCAAAGCAATAGTCTATCATTTGACATTAAGACGACAATACTTCAAGCGTACTAATAAAGCAATCATGTCTTTTCAAAACAACATGGCCAGAGAAAGTTATCCCTACAAAATCATATAGTCTGGCTATGCTCCATCTTCACCACACAAAATATTCAAATCATGCACAACCCCGATGACAAGCCAAGCAATTGTTTCATACTTTTGACATTCTCAAACCTTTTCAACTTTCATGCAATACATAAGCGTGAGCAATGGACATAGCACTATAGGTGGAATAGAATATGATGGTGGAGGTTGTGTGGAGAAGACAAAAAGGCAGAAAGTTTCACATCGACACGGCTAATCAACAGGCTATGGAGATGCCCATTAATTGATGTCAATGCGAGGAGTAGGGATTGCCATGCAACTGATGCACTAGAGCTATAAGTGTATGAAAGCTCAAACTAAAACTAAGTGGGTGTGCATCCAACTTGCTTGCTCATGAAGACCTCGAGCATTTGAGGAAGCCCATCATCGGAATATACAAGCCAAGTTCTATAATGAAAATTCCCACTAGTATATGAAAGTGACAATATAGGAGACTCTCTATATGAAGAACATGGTGCTACTCTAAAGCACAAGTGTGGTAAAAGGATAGTAACATTGCCCCTTCTCTCTTTTTCTCTCTCTTTTTTTATATAGGCTTCTTTGGCCTCCTTTTTTATTTAGGCTTCTTTGGCCTCTCTTTTTTTAAGTCCGGAGTCTTATCCCGACTTGTGGGGGAATCATAGTCTCCATCATCCTTTCCTCACTGGGGCAATGCTCTAATAATGATGATCATCACACTTTTATTTACTTACAACTCAATATTACAACTCGATATCTAGAAAAAAAGATATGACTCTATATGAATGCCTCCGGTGGTGTACCTGGATGTGCAATGACCTAGCGTAGCAATGATATAAAAAAACAGACAAGCCATGAAAACATCATGCTAGATATCTTATGATCATGCAAAGAAATATGACAATGAATGTTCAAGTCATGTATATGATGATGATGGAAGTTGCATGGCAATATATGTCGGAATGGCTATGGAAATGCCATAATAGGTAGGTATGGTGGCTGTTTTGAGGAAGATATAAGGAGGCTTATATGTGATAGAGTGTACCGTATCACAGGGTTTGGATGCACCGGTGAAGTTTGTACCAACTCTCGAGGTGAGAAAGGGCAATGCACGGTACCGAAGAGCCTAGCAGTGATGGAAGGGTGAGAGTGCGTATAATCCATGGACTCAACATTAGTCATAAATAACTCACATACTTATTGCAAAAATTTATGAGCCATCAAAACAAAGTACTACATGCATGCTCCTAGGGGGATAGATTGGTAGGAAAACTACCATCGCTCGTCCCCGACTGCCACTCATAAGGAAGACAATCAATAAATAAATCATGCTCCGACTTCATCACATAACGGTTCACCATACATGCATGCTTCGGGAATCACAAACCTCAACACAAGTATTTCTACTAATCCACAACTACTCACTAGCATGACTCTAATATCACCACCTTTATATCGCAAAACCATTGCAAGGAATCAAACATATCATATTCAGTGATCTACAAGTTTATGTAGGATTTTATGACTAACCATGTGAATGACCAATTCATGTCATCTCTCTAAATAGATATAAGTGAAGCAAGAGAGTTTAATTCTTTCTACAAAAGATATGCCCACTCTCTAACAAATATAAGTGAAGCAAAAAAGCATTCTACAAATGGCGGTTTTCTATGTGAAGATAAACATGCAATCCAAACTTCAAATGATATAAGTGAAGCACATGAAGTATTCTATAAAGCCATACTCAAAAGATTTAAGTGAAGTGCAATGAGCATTCTATAAATAAACCAAGGACTATCTCATACCAGCATGGTGCATAAAATAAAAATGAAAACTAAATTCAAAAGACGCTCCAAGATTTGCACATATCGCATGAACGAAACGAATCTGAAAACATACCGATACTTGTTGAAGAAAGAGGGGATGCCTTCCGGGGCATCCCCAAGCTTAGATGCTTGAGTCTCCTTGAATATTTACTTGGGGTCCCTTAGGCATCCCCAAGCTTGAGCTCTTGCCTCTCTTCCTTTCCTCATATCGAGACCTCCTCGATCAAACACTTCATCCACACAAAACTTCAACAGAAAACTCGGTAAGATCCATTAGTATAATAAATCAAATCCCTACTCTAAGTACTGTTGCAAACCAATTCATATTTTTCTTTTGCATTGTCTCTACTGTAATATAACTTTTCCATGGCTTAATCCACTGATAGAAATTGATAGATTCATCAAAAAAGCAAACTATGCATCAAAAACAGAATCTGTCAAAAACAGAACGGTCTGTAGAAATCTGAACATTCACCATACTTTTGGTACCCCAAAAATTCTACCAAAATTAGAAAAATAAAAACTTTTTACAGAAAGTTTTTGCAAAAACTTTCAGAACCGTTTGACATTCCAGTAAAAAATGTAAAATCACGCACTACAGCCAAAGTTTCTGTCCTGCACCGTACAAACCAACAAGCAATCTAAACATCCTAAAGGCAAAACTTGGCACATTATTTTTATAATACAATGGAATTGTACAAGGGGGTAATTATTTTTGTTGAAAAGTTTCTGTAATTAAGATTCACAAAGTTTCTGTGAGCATGAACAAAGTTCAAGGAGCTCCCCCACTTCAATAATGCTTGTCTTTCTCACTTTCACTTTCCTTTTTGAAAAGTTTTGGGTTCCCCTCTTTATGTTTTTTGTTTTTAAACTATATAAAAGCAGTCAACAGAAATAAATGGCTCTCTAAAACTTACGGGTTGTCTCCCTGGCAGCGCTTTCTTTAAAGCCATTAAGCTATGCATATAGTGCTCAAGTAATGGATCCACCCGGATCCCAAGGTATATCAAAGCCAATTTTAATTAACAATGATTTGTAATTTAGTAGTGAGCACAAAGTAACATATATCATGCAACAACAAAGTCTAACTCTCTTCCTATGCATCGACATGTCATAAAAGAACAATTCATGCACACACAGTAAAGGCCAATGCATAGTATAAGCAGTTTCTTGCAATTTTATCATATTGGAAACATAAAGAGGCGGAGATGTAGTTCCTCTCTCATAATAATTGCAAGTAGGAGCAGCAAGCACATGCATATTACATTCATCAAAATTATCATGTGCAATGGTAAAAGGCAATCCATCAATATAGTCCTTAATAAGCACAAACTTCTCCGATATAGTGTAGTTTGGAGAATTCAAAAAGATAATAGTACTATCATGCATGGGTGAAATAGCAACAATTTCATGTTTAACATAAGGAACTATAGCAAGTTCATCTCCATAAGCATAATTCATATTGGCATCTTGGCCACAAGCATAGCAAGCATCATCAAAAAGGGATATTTCAAGAGAATCAACGGGATCATAAAAATCATCATAGCAATCATCCTTCGGTAAGCATGAAGGGAAATTAAACAATGTATGAGTTGAAGAGTTACTCTCATTAGAAGGTTGGCACGGGTAGCTAATCTGCTCTTCCTCCTTTTGTTCTTCGCTCTCCTCATCATCTTTTTCATCCAATGAGCTCACAGTTTCATCAATTTCTTCTTCCATAGACTCCTGCAAAATATTAGTCTCTTCTTGGACAGTGGAGACTTCCTCAATAAATGCATCAATATTGGAATTGAATTCATAATTCTCATAGCAATATTTAAGTATAGCATAATTTTCAGGTCAGTAAACAACATCATCAAGATTTTCACACTTTTTAAACAAAGATTCAATTTCATAAGCACCCATAAAAGCAACGAATTCTTCTATTTGTTACACATCATAGCAATCATATATACCATTAGCATAATAAGCTAAGGTTTCATTATCATTAAATTTGCATGAAAAGGGAAAGTGTTGAGCCTTCATCCTAGAGCAACAAGTATAATCATATCTCAAGCATAGTTGACGAGCATACCAATGCAACATATGAATTTGATCCCATAATAGTTTCCCTTTTTGTGTCAAGCGATAATCCCTAAAGTATTCATGTTGATCCAATGTGTCTCCCATAACATAATTGAATGGGGTTTTCTCAGGATTATCAACGTAGTACATAATATTTTTCACGTAACCAACATCGAGGGTTTTAGGAGGTTCCCCATCTCCATGAGTAACAAGTACACCTATTTTTTTGGTATTTCGTGTTCCATATCCATAACTAAAGATAGATAACAACTAAGAATAGAAAATAAAAATTACTTAGTGATAAAGCAAACAAGCACACACGAGAATATTCACCCCACGCTATGACTCCCCAGCAATGGCGCCAGAAATCGGTCTTGATAACCCACAAGTATAGGGGATCAATTGTAGCCTCTTTTGATAAGTAAGAGTGTCGAACCCAACGAGGAGCTAAAGGTATAACAAATATTCCCTCAAGTTCTATCGACCACCGATACAACTCTACGCACACTTGACGTTCGCTTTACCTAGAACAAGTATTAAACTAGATGTACTTTGTAGGTATTTTTGGATAGGTTTGCAAGATAATAAAGAGCACGTAAATAAAAAGTAGGGGTTGTTTAGATGAAGACACAACTAAGTTAGTTTTAGTAGAGAGCTTTTTGTCACGGGAAAGTTATTTGTCCCTAGGCAATCGATAACTAAACCAGTAATCACTATTGCAATTTTATTTGAGGGAGAGGCATAAGCTAACATACTTTCTTTTCTTGGATCATATGCACTTATGATTGGAACTCTAGCAAGCATTCGCAACTACTAAAGATCATTAAGGTAAAACCCAACCATAGCATTAAAGCATCAAGTCCTCTTTATCCCATACGCAACAACCCCCTTACTCGGGTTTATGCTTCTGTCACTCAAGCAACCCACTATAAGTGAATCATGAACGTATTGCAACACCCTACAGCAGGAATCCCTCACGCTTGCGCAACACAGAGATCACCATAGGACAACACCAATAATAAAACATGCAACTCAAACCAATCACGATCATCAATTAACCCATAGGACAAAATGGATCTACTCAAACATCATAGGATAGCCATTGCACCTGCACCTGCCGCAGGGAGAGGGTGAAGCAGTGCAGCCCCGGCGCCTCTCCGGGAACACGCGTCGATGGGGCCGCCGGAGGAGTGCCCGCCATGGGGGTCAGTGGCACGATCTGGGGTCGAGGAAGGAGATTCCGACGCACCCCTACCTGGCGCGCCAAATGTCGGATTTAGGGATCCGACAACTCTTGAGAGGTTCGAACTCTGGGGTGCGTGCGGAGATCTCAACCTGCCCAGCCTGCCTACTCACGATCCTCCCTAGCCTAGCGCGTCGAGCTCAAGGAGACATAAAGACACAGAGATTTATACTGGTTTGGGCCACCGTTGTGGTGTAATACCCTAATCCAGTGTGGTGTGGTGGATTGCCTCGAGGGGCTATGGATGAACTAGTACAAAGGATGAACAAGCCTCGGGAGGTGAGGTGTTCTTGAGTTGGTCTGGTGCTCTACTCGTTCTGATTTCGGTCCCCCTCCTATGGTGGTGGCTAAGTACTATATATAGCGGCCTTGGTCCTCTTCCCAAATATGAGTGGGAAGGGATTCAACAACGGCGGGATTTGAAAGGGGACAAGTAGTACAGTCTATCCTAACAAAAGTAGTCTTCGCCTGCGAAAAGCCTTTGGTCGTGATGCTACGGTGGGCTCGGTGATGACCTCCGTCCTGCCATCTTGGCGGTCTTAGTCTTGTTGAACCCGAATGGAAACCTTTGGTTGATTCCTCGGGACTCCGCGCCAGTGACTTGCCTCCCTTGCACCGAAGAGGAAACCTGTGCTCTGCGCTGATACGTCTCCAACGTATCTATAATTTTTGATTGTTCCATGCTATTACATTATCCCTTTTGGATGTTTATGGGCTTTATTTTACACATTTATATCATTTTTGGGACTAACCTACGAACCGGAGGCCCAACCCATATTGCTTTTTTTTGCCTATTTCAGTATTTCGAAGAAAAGGAATATCAAACGGAGTCCAAACGGAATGAAACCTTTGGGAGCGTGATTTTTGGAACGAACGTGATCCAGAGGACTTGGAGTGCAAGTCAGGAAGCAATCGAGGTGGCCAAGAGATAGGAGGGTGCACCCACCCCTCCTGGGCATGCCCACTGTCTCCTGGGCCCCTCGAGCGGCCACCGACATACTTCTTCCTCCTATATATACCTACGTACCCTGAAAACATCCAGGGATCCACCAAAACACAATTTCCACCGCCGTAACCTTCTGTATCCGCGAGATCCTATCTTGGAGCCTTCGCCGGCGCTCCGCCGGATGTGGAATCGACCACGGAGGGCTTCTACATCAACACCATAGCCCTTCCGATGAGTTGTGAGTAGTTTACCACAGACCTTCGGGTCCATAGTTATTAGCTAGATGGCTTCTTCTCTCTTTTTGGATCTCAATACAATGTTCTCCGCCTCTCTTGTGGAGATCTATTTGATGTAAACACTTTTTGTGGTGTGTTTGTCGAGATCCGATGAATTGTGGGTTTATGATCAAGTTTATCTATGAGAAATATTTGAATCTTCTCTGAATTCTTTTATGCATGATTGAGTTATCTTTGCAAGTCTCTTCGAATTATCAGTTTGGTTTGGCCTACTAGATTGATCTTTCTTGCCATGGGAGAAGTGCTTAGCTTTGGGTTTAATCTTGCGGTGTCCTTACCCAGTGACAGAAAGGGTTGCAAGGCACGTATTGTATTGTTGCCATCGAGGATAAAAAGATGGTGTCAGGGAAACTGATCCACCAACACCTATGGGGACCGGGCCCCCTTTGGTTCGGAGGGGTCGGAGGCCGCGCAAAGAGTGGATCGAGGCAGTACACGCGAGCAGTTTTACCCAGCTTCGGGCCGCACGGATGCGTAAAACCCTACTGCTGCTTGTTTGTGTATATTGAATTCTTGCTCAGGAGCGATGGACGCTGCCCGACCGAGCGTGAGAGTGTTCCTGATGTTTTGAATGAGCCGAACCCCCTCTACGTTGCACTTGGGCCTCCTTTTATACTTTCAAGGGGTCACCGACAGGTGGCAACGTAGACTAGAAGGGTAAAAATGGAAAAGGATGCGGTAGGTGCAGCTACCGCTACTGTGGACACAGTGCACCCTACCTAACTCTGACGGCAGGGGACAAGGTCATTGAATGCCCGTCTGAGTTGCCTAAACAGTGCAAAAAGTGACCGTTAGGAGCGCCACCGTTTGCCACGATGGCCTTCTCTTCATCTCCGCTTGCCACCGCGTACCCCTGGCTGCACAGGCTCCCGCCACGCGCCCCTGAGGAAGCCTCATGGCGACACGCGGGTGGGTGCGCTGGAGCGTGGGTACAGAGTGGCAGCGGGCCCCCGGCGAGTACCTTGTCGGGGTCGTCGTCTTGTCGAGTCCAGAAGCTTGTCGCTCACCGGACCTTGCCGGGACGTGCGGTGCATCGCGGCAAGTTTCTTGAAGTGCCGTGGTTGGCCTTCCCGGCAAGCTCCTCTTGCCGGGGCCTTGTCTCTTCCCGGCAAGATCCTCTTGCCGGGGCCTTGTCTCTTCATCTTGAATGCTTTGTTCTTGAATGGCTCCAAAGGAACCCACGGAGGACTCTGGCGGTCGTCCGGCAAGCCTTGCCGCGCGGCGCTGCAACTGCCCGTGCACAAGTTCGGGATACTAGGGTACCCCTACTCTAGTACACCGACAGGAGCCCCCGGGCCTGGGCCACACACGGTGCCGAGCGCTGTTGGGCCAGGCCCAAAACAGGGCACGGGCACGCGCGGAGCCTGGGTTATGCCGAATCTAACTCCGTATCCACCGCGCCCCCCGTAACGGCACGCGTCAATCGCGGAGTCGTGGGAGAGATCGTGGGTGGTTGTTTATTTGGAAGGCCGAAATGTCCGCCCCGTCCCTCTTTATAAGCAGGGGAAACAGGGGCATTTCCCCCACCTTCGCCCTTCGCTGCTGCAATCTCAGAAATCTCCGCCGCCCTCCTCCGCTTGCAGAGTTGAAAGAGGGCAGCGCTCCGCCCCCGTCGCTGCCGCCACCACCAGCGCCGTCGATCTCCCCCACCGCCTCCGCCATGCCTCCGAAGCCCGGGAAGGGGAAGGCCACGAAGGCCGCGGCCGCGAAAGCTGTGAAGTCGACCGAAGCGCAGCGGCTTGAGGCGCTGCGGAAGGAGCGGGCCACTTTCCCCCCCCGAGCTCTCCGCGAAGGAGCTGAGGGAGTGGTACTATCTCTTCTGGTCGACGGAGACGCGGGCGCATCCGCGCACGAAGGTACTCTCCGCCGTCGCCTCGCAAGCAGCTCCAGTTGGCGGATATCCTTTCTTCGCCGTGTTCTTCTACTGCGGGCTCTGCCCGCCATTCTCTGATTTCTTTTGCGACGTCATGAACACCTATGGACTCCACCTCCTTGACTTCACCCCCAACGCCGTTCTGACCATGGCAGTTTTCGCCCATCTATGCGAAAACTTTGTCGGAGTCCACCCCAACGTAGCTCTCTTCCGCCATTTCTTTATGCCTCGTGTCGAGAGAGGGGAACCTCTTGCCGGCGGGATCGCCTGGATCTCGCGGGCCGGCAAGAAGGAGACCTATCTGGAGGGGGAGCTCCGCAGCAAGTGGGACGAGTGGAGAGCAGATTGGTGCTGGGTTGTAGAAGAGAGCCCGCAGCCGTTCACCGCCCTGCGCCAAGCCCCAGCAGTGCGTGGCAATGACTGGAGCGCTCTGTCCGTGGACGACGACAAGCTGAAGATCGCCACCACTCGGATCTTGCGTCTCAGGCTTGCCGGGCTGACTGTAGGAGCTGTCGGCGCAGATTTCCTTCGCCGGCGCATCGCCCCTCTGCAGGCGAGGGGGAGACCCGCCTGGGAATTTGGAGGCCCGGCAGATATCATGAGGTTGCGCCCAGGCCTCAACTTCAATTTCACCGTCATAGAGTTGGACGGGATACTCAAGGAGATATTCAAGCACGACCCACAGCATCCCGAGTGGTTCAGGTTGCCGGCAGGCGTCGTTCCTCTGTGCAACAACTCCTCGCGCGACCGCATCTGCGCCATGATGCCGTTGTGTGATTCGCACGGGATCGCTCCAACTTGGCAAGAGCCTGCCGGAGACGTTGTGCAGCAGTTCTTCGACAGCCTAGTGGAAGTAGCGGTCAATGCTGACGACAAGAAGCTCCTCACCCGCGACACCACCGATCAAGAGATGGAACGCATCGCCACCAGGGCGGAAGAGGCGGCGGCAGCCGCAGCCGCGGGTGAATTTGGGTTCACGGTGGAGGAAGCGGACGCGGCATCGGCGATGAGTCTTGCTGAGCGGGAGTGGCCTGAAGACGAAGAAGAGCTTGCCGCGCCCGACGCCGAGTTGAGTGAGCCCGCCGAGGGTGCGAGCGGCCCGCCATCTCCGGGGAGCTTGCCGGGAACAGGGCCCGGAACGCAGCCCCCAGTGCAGCCAAGAAGGCGCCTCCGCAGGATCGGGGACGCAGCAGGGCGGCAAGCTGGTCAACAGCCGCAGCGCCGCGCGACGCGCTCCGCCGCGGCAAGTACGGTTGCCGCGGGTGCGCCTCCCGCCGCAGTGGCAACTGGGGCGGGGTCATCTCGGGCTGGCGCCGCAGTCCCCGCCAAGCGGCCAAGGGATCCCACCCCTCCACCTCGTCGCGCCGGAGGTGGGCCGAACTTCGACCTCTCCGCGCTCAGCTCCGACGAGGAAGAGGAAGAAGAGTAAGATTCCCTTGTTGTTCTTGTAGTTCTTCAACTTGCCATTCCTGTCTTGCATCTGATCTGACCCACCCTGGACTCTCCCTTTTCAGGACTCTGGCCCAGAGGGCGGCGAAGAGGGCCAAGGCTCAGGTGGTGGTCATCGAGGACGAGCCCACTGCGACGACAGGAGGCGCGCCCGAGACCACCTTGCCGGATCCGGCCATCACTTCGCAGAGCAGCCCCCAGCGCAGCCCCCAGCGTAAGCATATGGTTTACTTTCTGCTTCTGGGTGCGCGTGGTTGCTCTTTTCCTTTGTTGACATCTGATCACTGGTTTGTTTGTGCAGGAGCAGAACAGCTTCATCAGGAGGGCGTGGTGATCAGCTCCGACTCGTCGTCTGCTTCGACTACGCCGCCAAGGGCGGACTCCCCGGCAAGGGAGCGTTCTCCGGTAAGGGAGGAGCCTCCGGCAAGGGAGGAGTCTCCGGCAAGGGACAGCGCTAACGATCCGCCGGTGGTGGAGCTTATGACAGCGGATCCCAGCACAGGTAATCCTTCCTGCCCGAAACTTTCTTTGTATTCTTCTGCTGATTTTTCTTCTTGAGTGCTTGTTTGACTTCTCATTCTTCTCCGGTCGTCAGGTCCACCCTCCGCGGATCCGATGGAGACCGAGGCGGGCGGCGGAGAGGACGCGCGCGGCAACACTGATGATGCCGCGGCCGCCGAAGACGGAGCTGGTGCCGATGTGCCTGCCGGTGAAGAGGCCGCCAAGGCTGCCGCCGAGGAAGCTGGCGGGGGATCTGGCGATCGCACTGACGGCCCTGAGGCCGCAGGAGCGTCAGGCGCTGCACCGACCGCCGATCCCTCCGCCGCTGCCGCAGCGTCAGGCTCCGAGGAGCCCCAGCCCGGCGCCTATCTGAAGGCTGGCGAGGGCATCTTCATCAAGCTCCCTTGGGCGTCAAGCTCCAAGGCGCCGGTGGAAGGAGAAGTTTTGGATGGGGAGGTGCTCGCCTCCGCCGGGTTGTCGATCGTTGACGCGCCGGGAAGCAGCAGTGACGAGCCCGAGGAGGAGCGGCTGCTGCGGAGGCTGCTGGCGCTCTATCGCGCCCGTCAAGTCAAGTTGGAGTCCCGGGAAGCGCTCGTCGCGAAAGCGAGCGTGGATATAGAGAAGCGCGCGGAGGAGCTCCGGGGTTTTCGCCAGGAAGCTCTCCGGGCCTTGGCGGAGGAGCGGGAGCAGCTTGCTGAAGAGCGGAAGGCCTTCCTCCTCGAGAAGGCCGAAGCTGAAGAGCAGCAGCGGCTCACCGGCGAGAAGCTGTACGCGCGAGAAGGCGAGCTGGCTCAGCGGAAAGTGAACCTCGACAGCCACGAGGAGGAGCTTGCCGCGCGCGAACGGGCACTTGGCGGGTCGCTCCAAGAGGCAAAGGATGCGGCTGCGGCTGCCGAGACCGCCAAGAAGGAATTGGAAGTAAAGGTGGCGCAGCTGGAGGCTGATCTGAAGGTGGGTGGCGAAGAGCTTGCCGCGCTCAAGCTGGAGCGCGAGAAGGACGCCCTTGCCCACGGTGAGCTGCAGGGCCAACTCTCCGAGAAGGGCAAAGAGCTGCGCGCCGCCAAGAATTCCAATGCTGATCTGGAGCTGAAGCTGGCCACCCTGACGGAGACGTTGGACGGCGCCAAGAAACGGGAGGCGGACTTGAAGAAGGACATCAAGGCCAACGAGGCGCTGCTAGCGAGGGCCGCCGAAACCCAGAATCTTCTCAGAGATACTGTGGCGCTCTGGACGGAGGGCCTCGTGAACATTGCTGCAGTCATCGAAGAGGAGCTGGTGCAATTGGGGGTGGAAGGCTTCGGGTACTCCTCCGACGAGAACCTCCAACCCAGCGCCAAGCTCACTCTGTTCTTCAAAGGCGTGGCGGCGGCGCTCCAGCAACTCCGGGAACGGATCCCAAAGCAGTTGGCCGACGAGTCACGCTCGATTTGTGCCGGAGTTCTGGAGAAGGTGCTGGTGAAGGTGGCCTTCCGCAATCCGGGCCTCAACCTCACCAACGTCCTCAAGAGGCTGCCGGCGGACGCTGATCTTGACGCACTTAAGGCCCTCGTCGCACCCATTGTGGACAGGGTGAACGAGGTCAAAAGGGTTGACGGCGGTCGCGTAGATTAGGCCGTCCGTTTTCTTCTTTTCTTGTCGCTGCCAGTCATGTCATGGGAACACTTTATTAGAGGCGCGACAAGTTATTTTTGTAATATAACTCTATCTTAGGCAAAAAATTGCTGTGTTACTTCCTTTACTCGACTCTTGGCTTTGTATGGTTCTGCCCTACGCTTTCTAGGGAAACTTGCCGGTGCAGGCACCCTTGCCGCGAGCGCCGAGTGCGGAACTTCAGCAGCCTGCTGGCGGGGTCGCTACCGACAAGCAACCTTGTCGCAACTAGTTGCAGCTCACTTAAGTTGTTGAGCGGACTCGAAACAAAGTAAGGGCGCAGCTAGCTACGAGTTGGTTCCTCCGCGCACAGGTTTTCCATACAAAGCACGGTCGTTCAAGGAAAATAACTCAAAAACTTAAAAAACTGATTGCTCAAACTTTAGCAACTTAGCTTTTCTGTCGTCTGCTTCCCGGCAAGGAGAAACTTTCTTGAACGGCCTGGTCCACACCATTATCTTCTCCTCCCCCCCCCGGTAAACCTTGTGGGCGAGGGAACCTTCCTTCTTTTGAGAAAGAAACAGAGAAATAAAGTAATGATATGGAGCCTTGGGCTCGTTATCGCTTACCGGGGTCTGGTGCTGCACAAAGTGTCAGATAACATATGCGAAAAAGGATTATAGCATAAAAAAACTGACAAGATGTGCGGGGCACATGAACTTTACTGGTGCACGGGGTCTGCGCCCGGCTTTGTACAAAGGATTACATGCAACAGCGGCAAGACTTGTACAAAAGGTGGTTGCCGGAAAAGCTTCCGGCAACCGCGCCCTACGGGTAAAACTTACGAAGATGTTCAATGTTCCAGGAGTTGCTCACCGGAATGCCATCTTCGGTCTCAAGGCGGACAGCGCCGGGCCTAGTGACTCGTTTCACCCGATAAGGGCCTTCCCACTTCGGCGTCAACTTGTTGGAATTCTTGGCGGACTGAACACGCCGAAGAACAAGGTCGCCTTCCTCGAAGCTCCTGGCTTTAACTTTGCGGCTATGGTAGCGACGCAAAGCTTGCTGGTAGCGAGCGACTCGCACAGCAGCCTGAAGACGGTCTTCCTCAAGGAGCAGCGCGTCATCTTGGCGCAACTGCTCTTGCTCGAGCTCATCATAAGCGAGCACTCGAGGTGACCCGTAAACGAGTTCCGTGGGGAGAACTGCCTCTGCTCCGTAGACTAGAGCGAAGGGTGTCTGGCCAGTGGCTCGATTTGGCGTCGTCCTGATCGACCAAAGAACCACCGGCAGCTCCTCGATCCAGTTTCTTCCGCACTTGTGCAGCCTGTCGAAAGTTCTGGTCTTGAGGCCTCGCAGCACTTCAGCATTTGCCCTCTCCGCTTGACCGTTGCTTCTCGGATGAGCAACAGAAGCGAAGCAGACCTTGGCGCCAAGATCTTGGACGTACTGCATGAAGGTGCGGCTCGTAAATTGCGTGCCGTTGTCGGTGATGATCCTGTTAGGGATCCCGAAACGGCAAACAATCGACCTGAAGAACTTGGCTGCTGACTGTGCTGTCACCTTCCTCACTGGTTCCACTTCCGGCCACTTTGTGAACTTGTCGATGGCGACGTACAAGAACTCAAAGCCCCCGACAGCTCGGGGAAAGGGGCCGAGGATGTCGAGCCCCCAGACCGAAAATGGCCAGGATAAAGGGATCGTCTGGAGAGCTTGAGCTGGCTGGTGTATCTGTTTGGAATGGAACTGGCACGCTTCACACTTGGTTACTTGTGCAGTTGCATCCTGGAGGGCTGTCGGCCAGAAGAAACCTTGTCGGAATGCTTTGCCGGCAAGTGCTCTTGCGCCAATGTGGTGACCACATATGCCTCCATGTATCTCTGCCAACAGCTGTTGTCCATCTTCCCGGCGAATGCACTTCAATTTCACACCGTTGAGTCTTATTCTGTACAGTGTGTTGTCGACAAACTTGTACATACTTGACTGCCGGGCTACTCTTTCCGCTTCTTCTTGCTCTTCGGGAAGCTCTCCTGTCTGAAGGAAACGGACGATCTGCTGCGCCCATGCTGGAGCTTGCGGCTCGACAACAAGGGCTAAAGGCATATCTGTTGCTGTGGGAACATCCGCTTCTACGGCAAGAACCTGCGGTTCGGCCGGAGCGTGATATTCCCCGGCAAGCTTGCCGGAGCAAAACTTGTCGGGAGCGTTTGCTTCAACGGAACAAACCAAGAGGTTCGCCGGAGCAGACTGCTCCTCAGCACTCTTGGCGTCGATCTTGGGGACCTTCTTGGCGGCGGCTTCGGGAAGCTCTGCCGGAAAGTAGTCATCAGAAACCAACTTCCTCTTCTTTCTCTGTCCAGTCGACGGTGTTACGGATGGTTGAGTCAGCTTGAGCACAAAAATCCCTGGTTCCACAGGTAACTTTAGTGCTGCGCACTTTGACAGGCCGTCAGCAATATCGTTCTGAGCTCGTGGAACGTGTTCCATTTGCAGGCCGTCAAAGTGTGCTTCTAGCTTCCTTACTTCATCAACATATGCTTCCATCAACGGACTCTGATAGCTTTTGTTTACTTGGCGGACGACCAACTGCGAGTCACCCCTGACAATGAGCTTGTTGATCCCAAGGTCTGCCGCGATTCTGAGTCCGGCAAGCAAACCTTCATACTCTGCGGTATTGTTCGTTGCTTGCTCCTTGGGAAAATGCATCTGAACTACGTACTTGAGGTGCTCTCCGGTGGGTGCGATAAGCAGCACGCCTGCGCCGGCGCCTTGCAGCGAGAAGGCACCATCAAAGTACATCAGCCACTCTTTGCTTGCCTCTTTGACGGGGATGCTTGTTTCTGGAGTTTCTTCGTCTGGTGTCGGCGTCCATTCCGCTATGAATTCTGCCAATGCTCTGCTCTGTATAGTGGAAGTACTCTCAAACTTGAGGCCAAAGCTTGACAGTTCCAGTGCCCACTCGACAATCCTGCCGGTTGCTTCTGGATTTTGCAGTATCCTCTTCAACGGAAAGCGAGTGACAACTGTTATCTCATGTGCCTGGAAGTAATGGCGCAGCTTTCTCGAGGCCATGAGAAGGCCGAAAAGCAATTTCTGTACGCCAGAATACCTTGATCTAGCCCCCTGTAGAAGGGAACTGACAAAGTAAACTGGGCGCTGCACCATTTTCCTCTGCACCTCCTTGCATGCCTGCGCAGACTCAACTTTGTCGGGGCCAGAGCTTGTCGGAGAAGCCCCCTGCTTGTCGCTGGATTCACTTGCCGCGGTTGCTGGCTCATCGTCCGCCTCCCTCTCCGCTACTAACGCAGCACTAACCACTTGATTGGTTGCTGCCAGATATAGCAGCAACTTCTCTTGTGGCTTAGGTGCGACAAGTATTGGAGTGGAGGACAGGTACCTCTTCAAGTCCTGTAGCGCGGCCTCCGCTTCTGGAGTCCATTTCATCGGACCTGCCTTTTTCAATATTTTGAAAAACGGCAAGGCGCGCTCTGCGGACTTAGAGATAAATCTGCTGAGAGCAGCCACGCAACCGGCAAGCTTTCGTACATCCTTGACGCGCTTTGGTGCTTCAATCTGCTCGATGGCTTTGATCTTGTCGGGATTGGCTTCAATCCCCCGCTGTGACACAAAGAACCCGAGAAGCTTGCCGGAAGGGACTCCGAACACGCACTTCTCGGGATTGAGCTTGAGGTTGATCCTGCGCAGATTTGCAAAAGTTTCATCTAGATCTTGAATCAGAGTAGCCTTGTTTTTGCTCTTGACCACTATATCATCCATGTAGGCTTCCACATTTCTGTGCATTTGCGGCTCAAAAGCACGGTGGACTACCCTTGCGAATGTTGATCCAGCATTCTTTAAACCGAAAGGCATCCATACGAAGCAGTACGTGCCACATGGGATGATAAATGCGGTTTTCTCTTCATCCTCTTCTGCCATGAAGATCTGATGGTATCCTGAGTATGCATCAAGAAATGAAAGCAAATCACATCGGCTGTGGAGTCAACAATCTGGTCAATACGCGGCAAGGGAAATGGGTCTTTGGGACAAGCTTTATTAACATCAGTGAAGTCAATACAAAGTCTCCATTTTCCGTTAGCCTTGCGCACAACAACAGGATTGTCCAACCACGTGGGATGGAGCACTCCTCTGACAAGGCCTGCTGCTTCCAACTTCTTGATTTCTTCTGCGATGAATTCTTGGTGCTCCACTGCCTGCTTCCTGACTCTCTGCTTGACGGGCCGCGCATGAGGACAGACGGCAAGGTGGTGCTCGATTACTTTCCTGGGAACACCGGGGATATCAGACGGTTGCCATGCAAACACGTCGACATTCGCCCGCAGGAAAGCAACGAGCGCGCTTTCCTATTTGGGGTCAAGAGTGGCGCTGATGGTGAAGGTACCACCAGTGCCATCCTCCTTGGCGGACACCTTCTTAGTCTCAGGTGGAGCTGCCATTGCCTTCTTACACTTGCCGGTGGAGCTCGATGGTGCGTCCTCGACGGTAGCGCAGCACTCCGAAGAGGTGCGCTTGCCGGAGTAGGCATCAGAGCTCTTGCCGGACTTGGTCTTCTTCTTCCCTCTGGGAGCTTCAGCGGCAAGTGTCTTGCACCCTGCTGCGGCTGCCGCTTCCCGGTAGATCTTGTCGGCACAGATAAGAGCATCCTTCTTGTCGCTAGGGACAGAGATGACACTTATTGGGCCTGGCATTTTCAGTATGTTGTATGCATAGTGAGATGCTGCCATGAACTTGGCGAGTGCCGGACGGCCAAGGATTCCATTGTAAGGTAATGGAAAGTCGGCAACATCAAACGTGACCCTCTCAGTCCTGAAGTTCAGCTCGCTGCCAAATGTGACCGGCAGCGTGATCTTTCCCTTCGGCTTGCTTCTTCCCGGGCTGATTCCTTGGAATGTGCCGGTCTCCTCGAGCTCGCTGTCAGGGATCTGAAGTTTTTGGAGGACCGCGGAGGATATCAGGTTCAAGCCAGCCCCGCCGTCAACTAGCATCTTCGTGACCTTGAGATTGCGGATAGTTGGAGAAACCAACATCGGCAAACACCCGACCGCAGTTACGCGATCAGGGTGGTCCTCAATGTCGAAGATGATAGGTGCGCTGGACCATTTCAGGGGCTTGCGTGACTCTATGGATGGCTCTGCTGCATTCACTTCCCGCATCCACTGCTTGAGTTGGCGGTGCGAAGTATGCAGAGGGGCACCACCGTCAACGCACAGGACCTCTGTGGCTTTCTGAAATTCCTATTCGTCGGCCTCGTCATCATCCATGTCTTCGTCGTCGTCATCTTCATCCTTGTCGCGGCCGCGGGGAGGTCTGTCTCCTTGCCGCTGCTTGGCCTTGCCGCGGCGTCCTCCTCGGCCGGGACGTTTCTTGCCGGATCCACCAGTTCCTTCCTGGGCCTTCTCCTTGTCGCGCCGCTCGTACTCAGCTTTCTGTTGCTCAACAAGCTGTTCGACTCTCTTGCAGTTCTGGAGATCGTGACCCTTGGTGCGGTGAATCTTACAATACTGCTTGCCGGAGCTGTCCTGCTTGTCGGCGGCCGCCACAGGCTGGGCCTCCTTGTCGGAGCCACCAGCTTTAGCTTCCTTGGCGCCACCTCCGTTGCCGGTCTGCTCGACAGCTAGCACTTCCTTGCCCTTTTTCCTTCTGTTGTTCCGCCGCCGGCCTTTCCTTGTCGGGGCGGCATCCTCACTGTCGGATCCTCCTGCTCCTGTACTCTCTCCGGGGAGCCTCCTCCCCTCTTCAGCGCGTGCACACCTGTCGGCCAGGGCGTAAAGCTCGCTGACGTCTCTGATCTTACACATCGCTATCTCCTCCCTCATCCTTCGGTTTCGCACGTTCTGATGGAACGCGCTGATGATCGCGGTGGGGTGGACGTCTGGGATGTTGTGCTGTACACGGCTGAATCTCTGAATGTACTTGCGCAGTGGCTCTCCTTCCTTCTGGGCGAGCAGATGAAGATCGCTCTCTTGGCCATGTGGCTTGTGGCCGCCTGTAAAGGCGCCGACAAACTGATGGCATGAATCTGCCCAAGAGGAGATGGAATTGTCCGGCAAGTGCATGAGCCAGGATCTGACGTTGGGCTTGAGTACCAGCGGGAAGTTGTTGGCAAGGATCTTGTCGTCCCGTCCCCCAGCAGCTTGCACCGTGATGGTGTAGATGCTGAGAAACTCTGACGGATGCGTCTTGCCGTCGTACTTCTCTGGTACGTCTGGTTTGAAATTCTTTGTGCTGGGCCACTGGACTTGCCGCAGCTCACGGGTGAACGCAGGACAACCTACCGCGTACGGCAGATCGCCTGGTTCCCCTGGCGCATGCATGTCAACAGAGGGCCCAACGCGCTTGTCGGATTGACGTCGCGCTTCTCTTCGGCGCTCGATGCGGGTTCGAGCATCTTCTTGTTGTCGTTCATGGAGAACTTGGCGCTGGTCGCGACGAGCTCGTGGGTCCGACGACGCGGTGGAGCCGCTGTCGGGGTGGACCCGGCGAGTCGGCGATTTTGGCCTTCGTAGTGGAGAGTGCATGGAAGTCGCACCTCCCCCGGCCTTGTTGCCATCGGCTCGCGTCCGGTTGTCCTGCCGCGGCAGCGAGGTGCTTGGTTGCCGCGCAGTGTCGCCGTTGGCGAAGCCGATGAGGCTCTGGATAGTGGCCCTCCATTCGTCGGTCTTGTCCGCCGTCGGAGGATAGTCTAGGAGCAGTTGAGCTCGCACCAAGGCTTCTGCTAGAGTGGTGGGCGGCGGAGGTGAACGGTGCGAGGAGTGGGGCGTGCTCGGACTCCTAACCATGTTAGAAGGAGCAGTGCCCCGTCCAGGCGACCGTACTTCGCTCGAGCCAGCATGTTGATGTGCATGTTGGTCTTGAGCGCCACGAGAACTACGAGCTTGATCTTGGCCCAGCGGACGTATGGCGCTGCGAACGCCATGACGCTGCTGGTCCCGCGCCTCCTGAGAGGGGCGCGGTGCGCGCATGGACGCCGAGGTTTGTGCCGCCTTGTCCTTGGACTTGGCCGCACTGAGGGCTCCCTCGTCGGCGCCCATTCTTCTGCCGGCGTCCACTCCACCACCCGTTTGCTCCGGCGGCGGTGAAAGCGACGCAGACAGAACAGCTGCCTCCGAATCCTTCTTCTTCGGTGGCATGTCGATGAAGACGATGAAGATTTAGCTCGCGTGCATGCCGGATCGGGTTCGCACAATCTCGACGCCCCCTACCTGGCGCGCCAAAGATGTCGGGGAAACTAATCCACCAACACCTATGGGGACCGGGCCACATTTGGTTCGGAGGGGGGCGGAGGCCGCGCAAAGAGCGGATCGAGGCAGTACACGCGAGCTGTTTTACCCAGCTTCGGGCCGCACGGATGCGTAAAACCCTACTGCTGCTTGTTTGTGTATATTGAACTCTTGCTCAGGAGCGATGGACGCTGCCCGACCGAGCGTGAGAGTGTTCCTGATGTTTTGAATGAGCCGAACCCCCTCTACGTTGCACTTGGGCCTCCTTTTATACTTTCAAGGGGTCACCGACAGGTGGCAACGTAGACTAGAAGGGTAAAAATGGAAAAGGATGCGGTAGGTGCAGCTACCGCTACTGTGGACACAGTGCACCCTACCTAACTCTGACGGCAGGGGACAAGGTCATTGAATGCCCGTCTGAGTTGCCTAAACAGTGCAAAAAGTGACCGTTAGGAGCGCCACCGTTTGCCACGATGGCCTTCTCTTCATCTCCGCTTGCCACCGCGTACCCCTGGCTGCACAGGCTCCCGCCACGCGCCCCTGAGGAAGCCTCATGGCGACACGCGGGTGGGTGCGCTGGAGCGTGGGTACAGAGTGGCAGCGGGCCCTCGGCGAGTACCTTGTCGGGGTCGTCGTCTTGTCGAGTCCAGAAGCTTGTCGCTCACGGGACCTTGCCGGGACGTGCGGTGCATCGCGGCAAGTTTCTTGAAGTGCCGTGGTTGGCCTTCCCGGCAAGCTCCTCCTGCCGGGGCCTTGTCTCTTCCCGACAAGATCCTCTTGCCGGGGCCTTGTCTCTTCATCTTGAATGCTTTGTTCTTGAATGGCTCCAAAGGAACCCACGGAGGACTCTGGCGGTCGTCCGGCAAGCCTTGCCGCGCGGCACTGCAACTGCCCATGCACAAGTTCGGGGTACTAGGGTACGCCTACTCTAGTACACCGATAGATGGGGTTTATATCATATTGCTTAAGTTTATCCCTCTACATCATGCCATCTTTCTTAATGTGTTACTCTGTTCTTATGAACTTAATACTCTAGATGCATGCTGGATAGCGATCGATGTGTGGAGTAATAGTAGTAGATGCAGGCAGGAGTCGGTCTACTTATCACGGACGTGATGCCTATATACATGATCATGCCTAGATAATCTCATAATTATTCGCTTTTCTATCAATTGCTCGGCAATAATTCGTTCACCCAGGGTAATACTTATGCTATCCTGAGAGAAGCCACTAGTGAAACCTATGGCCCCCGGGTCTATATTTTATCATATAAGCTTTCAATCTACTTTTATTTGCATCTTTACTTTTTGCATCTATATTATAAAGTACCAAAAATATATTTATCTTATCATACTATCTCTATCAAATCTCCCTTTCGCAAGTGGCCGTGAAGGGATTGACAACCCCTTTATTGTGTTGGTTGCAAGTTCTTTGTTTGTTTGTGTAGGTGCATGGGACTTTTGAGGAGCCTCCTACTGGATTGATACCTTGGTTCTCAAAAACTAAGGTAAATACTTACGCTACTATTGCCGCATCACCCTTTCTTCTTCAAGGAAAACCAACGCACGCTCAAGACATAGCAAGAAGGATTTCTGACATCGTTGCCGGGGAGGTCTTCGCCCAAGTCAAGACATACCAAGTACCCATCACAAACTCATCTCCCTCGCATTTACATTATTTGCCATTTGCCATTCGTTTTCCTCTCCCCCACTTCACCCTTGCCGTTTTATTCGCCCTATCTTTCCCAATCTTTTCTCTCTTTTGCTTGCCCTTTCGTTTGCTCGTTTGGTTGGAATAGATGCTTATTTATTGCTAAACAGAACTTAAGATCTATGGATCCTCATCTTTTTAAGAGATCCAATTATGATGAACCAATTTCTAGTGAGTTTTGTGCACTAGAATATCTTTATAAAGCTTTGCTTGAAATTTGTGAATCTGAAAATTATGATGAAGAATATTATGAAAAGATTCACGGTAACTCTTTGAATAAAAATCATGATTGCAATGATTTTACTATAAATTCTCTTGATGTCAATTGTGTTAATAATATTCAAAACCCTAAGCTTGGGGATGCTAGTTTTTCTATGTCTACTACTTGTTGCAATAATCATGATTGGGGTGATTCTTCTTATGATCTTGAGAATTTATTTAAGCCCCATGATTAATATGAGATTGATAATAGTGTTTGCAATATTACTGAAAGTGGGTTTGGAAGAGTGTCAACTTTAGATCCCACATATTTGGATTTTGATCAATCTTATGAAATTTTAGATAAAAGTGGGCTTGGAGAGGTCATGACTTTAGTTAATGTTAATCCCACTACTTTGGAAGAGTGTCAACTCCGCATGCATGTGGATCATGCTGAAAATATTTCATGTGATAGCTATTTTGTTGAATTTTCTTATGATCCTACATCTAATTATTATGAGAGAGGAAAATATGGTTGTAGAAATTTTCATGTTACTAAATTACCTCTCTTCATGTTGAGATTGCTATCATCTCTTTGTTCTTCCTTGCATATGCTAGTTTTTGCTTGCCTTGATAATTTGTTTGCTTACAAGATGCCTATGCATAGGAAGTATGTTAGACTTAAGTGTGTTTGTCACATGTTTTATGATGCTCTCTTTGTGCTTCAATTCTTGTCTTTCATGTGAGCATCATTGAAATCTCAATGCCTAGATAAAAGGCTTTAAAGAAAAGCGCTTGTTGGGAGACAACCCAATATTTTTCCTTTCTGTTATTTAATAAATTTTGCAGCTACCTTCTGTTTAGATGTGTTTTCATGTTTTAATTTGTGTTTGTGCCAAGAAGAACCTATAGGATAACCTATGATAATAGTTGATTTGATTCTGCTGAAAAACAGAAACTTTGCACTCACGAGAAAAAAATCAATAAATCACAGAAACGTGCTTTTGCATTGATTCTTTTTGATTCTGATCAATAAACAAATTTTCCAGGACTTCCTATTTTGGTAGGATATTTAGAGTTCCAGAAGTTTGCGTTAGTTACAGATTGCTACAGACTGTTTTGTTTTTGATAGATTCTGTTTTTCGTGTGTTGTTTGCTTATTTTGATGCATCTATGGCTAGTATGTAAGGGTCTGAACCATATAGAACTTGGAATACAGTAGGTTTAACACCAAAATAAATAAAGAATGAGTTCATTACAGTACCTTATGTGGTGGTTTTGTTTTCTTTCACTAACGGAGCTTATAAGATTTCCTGTTGAGTTTTGTGTTGTGAAGTTTTCAAGTTTTGGGTAAAGCTTTGATGGACTATGGAATAAGGAGTGGCAAAAGCCTAAGCTTGGGGATGCCCATGGCAGCCCAAGATATTCAAGAGTAGCCAAAAGCCTAAGCTTGGGGATTCCCCTGGAAGGCATCCCCTCTTTCGTGTTCGTTCATTAGTAACTTTACTTGGAGCTATATTTTTATTCGCCACATGATATGTGTTTTGCTTGGAGCGTCGTGTGTTATATTAGTCTTTGATTTTTAGTTTACCACAATCATCCTTGCTGTACACACCTTTTGGGAGAAGCCTACTTGATTAGAATTTATGAGAATACTCTATGTGCTTCACTTATATCTTTTGACCTAAATAGTTTTGCTCTAGTGCTTCACTTATATCTTTTAGAGCACGGCAGTGGCTTAATTTTATAGAAATTGCTAGTCTCTCATGATTCACTTATATTATTTTGAGAGTCTCTTAGAACAGCATGGTATTTGCTATTGTTATGAATTTGGTCCTAGAATGATGAGCGTCCAAGTTGGGTATAATAAAAACTATCATAGAAAGTGCATTAAACACCAGGATCAGTTTGATGCTTGATAATTGTTTTGAGATATAAAGGTAGTAATGTTAGAGTCATGCTAGTGGGTAATTATGAAATTGAGAAATACTTTTGTTAAAGTTGGCAAGTCCCGTAGCATGCACGTATGGTAAAAGTTGTGTGACAAATTTGTTGCATGAGGTGCTCTTTTGAGTGTCTTCCTTATGAGTGGCAGTCGGGGACGAGCGATGGTCTTTTCCTACCAATCTATCCCTCTAGGGGCATGCGTAGTAGTACTTTGCTTCGAGGGCTAAGTAGACTTTTGCAATAAGTATATGAGTTCTTTATGACTAATGTGAGTCCATGGACATACGCACACTCATCCTTCCACTTAGGTAGTTTCTATTATACCGCGCAACTTTCGCCGGTAGCATGTACCCATTATTTACCTTCCTCAAAACAGCCACCATACCTACCTATTATGGCATTTCCATAGCCATTCCGAGATATATTGCCATGCAACTTTCCACCGTTCCGTTTATTATGACATGCTCCATCATTGTCATATTGCTCTTTGCATGATCATGTAGTTGACATCGTATTTGTGGCATAGCCACCTTCATAGTTTTCATACATGTCGCTCTTGAGTCATTGCATATCCCGGTACACCGCTGGAGGCATTCATATAGAGTCATATCGTATTCTAGCTTTGAGTTGTAATTCTTGAGTTGTAAATCAATAAAGTGTGATGATCTTCATTATTAGAACATTGTCCCAGTGAGGAAAGGATGATGAAGACTATGATTCCCCCACAAGTCGGGATGAGACTTCGGACTTTACAAAAAAAAGGCCAAAAAGAATAATAAAGAAAGGCCAAAGAAAGAAAAAAAGAAAAAAGAAAAGAAAAGAAAAAAAGAAAAAAAAAGAAAAAATAATAAAATGAGAGAAAAAGAGAGAAGGGACAATTGCTACTATCTCTTTTCCACACTTGTGCTTCAAAGTAGCACCGTGATCTTCATGATAGAGAGTCTCCTATGTTGTCACTTTCATATACTAGTGGGAATTTTTCATTATATAACTTGGCTTGTATATTCCAATGATGGGCTTCCTCAAAATGCCCTAGGTCTTTGTGAGCAAGCAAGTTGGATGCACACCCACTTAGTTTCTTTTGTTGAGCTTTCATACATTTATAGCTCTAGTGCATCCGTTGCATGGCAATCCCTAGTCACTCACATTGGTATCTGTTAATGGCATCTCCATAGCCCGCTGATACGCCTAGTTGATGTGAGACTATCTTCTCCCTTTTTGTCCTTACAAACACCACCATATACCACCATAGTGCTATGTCCATGGCTTGCACTCATGTATTGCGTAAGAGTTGAAAAAAGCTGAAGCGCGTTAAAAAGTATGAACCAATTGCTCGACTCGTCATCGGGGTTGTACATGATGGGAGTATTTTGTGTAATGAAAATGAAGCATGGCCTAACTATATGATTTTGTAGGGATAGCTTTCTTTGGCTATGCTATTTTGATAGGACATGATTATTTGTTAGTATGCTTCGAAGTATTATTATTTTTATGTTTTATAAGCTTTTATATTGAATCATTTGGATCTGAACAATCATGCCACAAATAAAGAAAATTACATTGATAATTATGCTAGGTAGCATTCCACATCAAAAATTCTGTTTTTATCATTTACCTACTCGAGGACGAGAAGGAATTAAGCTTGGGGATGCTTGATACGTCTTCAACGTATCTATAATTTTTGATTGTTCCATGCTATTATATTACCCCTTTTGGATGTTTATGGGCTTTATTTTACACATTTATATCATTTTTGGGACTAACCTACTAACAGGAGGCCCAACCCGTATTCCTATTTTTTTTGCCTATTTCAGTATTTCAAAGAAAAGGAATATCAAACGGAGTCCAAACGGAATGAAACCTTCAGGAGCATGATTTTTGGAACAAACGTGATCCAGAGGACTTGGAGTGCAAGTCAAGAAGCAATCGAGGTGGCCAGGAGATAGGAGGGCGCGCCCACCCCTTCTGGGCGCGCCCCCTGTCTCCTGGGCCCCTCGAGCGGCCACCGACGTACTTCTTCCTCCTATATATACCTGCGTACCCCGAATACATCCAGGGAGCCACTGAAACACAATTTCCACCGCCGTAACCTTCTGTATCCGCGAGATCCCATCTTGGAGCCTTCGCCGGCGCTCCGCCGGAGGGGGAATCGGCCACGGAGGGCTTCTACATCAACACCATAGCCCTTCTGATGAGTTGTGAGTAGTTTACCACAGACCTTCAGGTCCATAGTTATTATCTAGACGGCTTCTTCTCTCTTTTTGGATCTCAATACAATGTTCTTCCCCTCTCTTGTGGAGATCTATTCGATGTAAACTCTTTTTGCGGTGTGTTTGTCGAGATCCGATGAATTGTGGGTTTATGATCAAGTTTATCTATGAGAAATATTTGAATCTTCTCTGAATTCTTTTATGTATGATTGAGTTATCTTTGCAAGTCTCTTCGAATTATCGGTTTGGTTTGGCCAACTAGATTGATCTTTCTTGCCATGGGAGAAGTGCTTAGCTTTGGGTACAATCTTGCGGTGTCCTTACCCAGCGACAGAAAGGGTTGCAAGGCACGTATTGTATTGTTTCCATCGAGGATAAAAAGATGGGGTTTATATCATATTGCTTAAGTTTATCCCTCTACATCATGTCATCTTTCTTAATGCGTTACTCTGTTCTTATGAACTTAATACTCTAGATGCATGTTGGATAGCGGTCGATGTGTGGAGTAGATGCAGGCAGGAGTCGGTCTACTTGTCACGGACGTGATGCCTATATACATGGTCATGTCTAGATAATCTCATAATTATTTGCTTTTCTATCAATTGCTCGACAGTAATTCGTTCACCCACCGTAATACTTATGCTATCTTGAGAGAAGTCACTAGTGAAACCTATGCGCCCCGGGTCTATCTTTTATCATATAAGCTTTCAATCTACTTTTATTTGCATCTTTACTTTTTGCATCTACATTATAAAATACCAAAAATATATTTATCTTATCATACTATCTCTATCAGATCTCGCTTTCGCAAGTGGCCATGAAGGGATTGACAACTCCTTTATTGCGTTGGTTGCGAGTTCTTTGTTTGTTTGTGTAGGTGCGTGGGACTTTTGAGGAGCCTCCTATTAGATTGATTCATTGGTTCTCAAAAACTGAGGGAAATACTTACGCTACTATTGCTGCACCACCCTTTCCTCTTCAAGGAAAACCAACGCAAGCTCGGCCACTTCCTTCGGGGACCTTGGTGTCGTCCGCCTTGCGAGGCTTGGCCCCTTGCAAGGGTCTTGTGGTGTTGGTGTTGAAGCTGGGCCGTACCAGGCCGTCGATGGAGTCACGCGGCGGGCCATAGGCAGGCAAGGCTGGATACCCCTGAATCCAGGACGCTGATATATGCTATGTACCAGACCTGATGTGTGCCTTGCCATAAGTCTGGCTGGGAGGTACCAAAGTAATCCAGGAGTGGATCACTGGACAACGGTCAAGAATATCTTGAAGTACATGAAGAGGACCAAGGATATGTTTCTCATTTATGGAAGTGACAAAGAGCTCGTTGTAAATCGTTACGTCAATGCTACTTTTGACACTGATCCGGAAGACTCTAAGTCACAAACCGGATACGTATTTATATTGAATGGTGGAGCCGTCAGTTGGTGCAGCTCTAAGCAGAGCGTCGTGGCGGGATCTATGTGTGAAGCGGAGTACATAGTTTCTTCAGAAGCAGCAAATGAAGGAGTCTGGATGAAGGAGTTCATATCCGATCTAGGTCTAATACCTAGTGCATCGGGTCCAATTAAAATCTTTTGTGACAATACTGGAGCAATTTCCTTAGCGAAGGAATCCAGATTTCACAAAAAGACCAAACACATCAAGAGACGCTTGAACTCCACCTGTGATCTAGTCAAGGAGGGAGACATAGAGATTTGAAAAATACATGCAGATTTGAATATAGTATACCTGTTGACTAAGCCTCTTCCACGAGCAAAACATGATCAACACAAGACTCCATGGGTGTTAGAATCATTACAATGTAATCTAGATTATTAACTCTAGTGCAAGTGGGAGACTGAAGGAAATATGCCCTAGAGGCAATAATAAAGTTGTTATTTTATATTTCATTATTTCATGATGAATGTTTATTATTCATGCTAGAATTGTATTAACCGAAAACTTGACACATGTGTGTATACATAGACAAAATATTGTGTCCCTAGTAAGCCTCTACTAGACTAGCTCGTTGATCAAAGATGGTTAAGTTTCCTAACCATATACATGTGTTGTCATTTGATAAACGGGATCACATCATTAGGAGAATTATGTGATGGACAAGACCCATTCATTAGCTTAGCATTATGATCTTTCAGTTTTATTGCTATTGATTTCTTCGTGTCAAATACATATTCCTTCAACTATAAGATTATGCAACTCCCGGATACAGGAGGAATGCCTTGTGTGCTATCAGACGTTACAATGTAATTGGGTATTATAAAGATGCTCTACAGGTATCTCTGAAGGTGTTTGTTGGGTTGGCATAGATCGATATTAGGATTTGTCACTCCGAGTATCGGAGAGGTATCTCTGGGCCCTCTCGGAAATGCACATCATAAGAAGCCTTGCAAGTAAAGTGACTAATGAGTTAGTTGCAGGATCATGCATTACGGAACGAGTAAAGAGACTTGCCGGTATTGAGATTGAACTAGGTATGAAGATACCGACAATCGAATCTTGGGCAAGTAACATATCGATGGACAAAGGGAATAACATATGTTGTCATAACGGTTCGACCGATAAAGATCTTCATAGAATATGTAGGAGCCAATATGAGCATGCAGGTTCCGCTATTGGTTATTGACCGGAGAGGTATCGCGGTCATGTCTACATAGTTCTCGAACCCGTAGGGTCCGCACGCTTAACATTCGATGACGATATTGTATTATATGAGTTATGTGATTTGGTGACTGAATGTTATTCGGTGTCCCGAATGAGATCACGGACATGACGAGGAGTCTCAAAATGGTTGAGAGGTAAATATTGATATATATAGCACGATAGTATTCGTGAAGGAAATATAACCTAGAGGCAATAATAAATTTATTATCTATTTCCTTATTTCATGATAAATGTTTATTATTCATGCTAGAATTGTATTAACCGGAAACATAGTACATGTGTGAATACATATACAAAACATAGTGTCCCTAGTATGCCTTTACTTGACTAGCTCGTTAATCAAAGATGGTTATGTTTCCTAACCATAGACATGTGTTGTCATTTGATGAACGGGATCACATCATTAGGAGAATGATGTGATGGACGTGACCCATCCGTTAGCTTAGCATTATGATCGTTACAGTTTCATTGCTACTGCTTTCTTCATGACTTATACATGTTCCTCAGACAATGAGATTATGCAACTCCCGAATACCGGAGGAACACCTTGTGTGCTATCAAATGTCACAATGTAAATGGGTGATTATAAAGATGCTCTCCAGGTGTCTCCGAAGGTGTTTGTTGGGTTGGCATAGATCGAGATTAGGATTTATCACTCCGTGTTTCGGAGAGGTATCTCTTGGCCCTCTTGGTAATGCTCATCACTATAAGCCTTGCAAGAATTGTGACTAATGAGTTAATTGCGGGATGAAGTATTACAGAACGAGTAAAGAGACTTGCCGGTAACAAGATTGAACTAGGTATGATGATATCGACGATCGAATCTTGGTCAAGTATGTTGGGGAACGCGGTAATTTCAAAAAATTTCCTACGATCACGGAAGATCTATCTATGTGATGCATAGCAACGAGATGGGAGAGTGTGTCCACGTACCCTCATAGACCGAAAGTGGAAGCGTTATGACAACGCGGTTGATGTAGTCGTATGTCTTCACGATCCGACCGATCTTAGCACCGAACATACGACACCTCCGTGATCAGCACATGTTCAGGTCGGGGACGTCTCTCGTACTCTTGATCCACTTGAGGCTGAGGGAGAGTTTCGTCAGCACGACGGCGTGGCGATGATGATGATGATGCTACCAGCGCAGGGCTTCGCCTAAGCTTCGCAACAGTATGATCGAGGTGTGTAACTGTGGAGGGGGGCACCGCACACGGCTAAAAGATCAACTTGTGTGTCTACGGGGTGCCCCCTGGCCACGTATATAAAGGATGGAGGGAGGAGGAGGCCGACCCTCATAGGGTGCGCCCAAAGTGTGGAGTCCTACTAGGACTCCCTAGTCCTAGTAGGATTCCACATCCCACATGGAATAGGAAAAGGGGAAGGGAGAAGGAAAAGGAAGGAAGGGGGCGCCCCCCTTCCCTAGTCCAATTCGGACCAGTCCATGGGGAAGGGGCACGACCACCCTTGAGGCCTTTCTCTCTTTTCCCGTATGGCCCATTAAGGCCCAATACGAATTCCCGTAACTCTCCGGTACTCCGAAAAATACATGAATCACTCGGAACCTTTTCGATGTCCAAATATAGCCTTCCAATATATCGATCTTTACATGTTGACCATTTCGAGACTCCTCGTCACGTCCGTGTTCTCATCTGGGATTCCGAACAACCTCTGGTCATCAAAACACATAAACTCATAATACAAATCATCATTGAACGTTAAGTGTGCGGACCCTACGGGTTCGAGAACTATGTAGACATGACCGAGGCATGTGTCCGGTCAATAACCAATAGCAGAACCTGGATGCTCATATTGGTTCCTACATATTCTAAGAAGATCTTTATCGGTCAAACCGCATAACAACATACGTTGTTCCCTTTGTCATCGGTATGTTACTTGCCCGAGATTCGATCGTCGGTATCATCATACCTACTTCAATCTCGTTACCGGCAAGTCTCTTTACTTGTTCCGTAATACTTCATCCCGCAACTAACTCATTAGTACAATGCTTGCAAGCCTTATAGTGATGAGTATTACCGAGAGGGCCCAGAGATACCTCTCGGAAACACGGAGTGACAAATCCTAATCTCGATCAATGCCAACCCGACAAACACCTTGAGAGTCACCTATAGAGCACCTTTATAATCACCCATTTACCTTGTGACGTTTGGTAGCACTGTAGGGACCCGACCTTAGGCAGTCAAGTCTTTGTGCTTAAGTGTCATCCCTGGATCGGTATGCTGACACACACAGTACTCAAGGATTTATAACAGAGGTAAATCACATGTATAAAGTAACGTAAATACTATTACCTCAATCCATATAGCGGAAGTAACAACAAGGTTGTGGATTCCCATCAACACCAACGGCAAAGTTCAGTGTAGGAATCATAACCCTAACGTATCACTTACTCGTCGTAAGAATCCTGCAACATAAGACGTTGCAGCCATGTAGGTCAGTACATTGAATGTACTGGCAAATTCACACCATAGGATAAATAATGAACAATAGCTATCACTACAAGCATATTTGGCTGGTGGAAAGCTCTACGGTTACAATTTTGCATAAAGCCAATTTTTCCCTACAACAAAGGAGTATATATTTTATTTAACTACCAAATTTGTTGAAAACATTGAGAAGGTTCCTCCAACTCAATCCCAAATTAATAATCATCAACCCAACAGATTATTTAAGTAACGTGATGAGATCAACATGATAATCCAAGAACCAGATACTCAAGATGTCCATAACTGGGGACATGGCTAACCATGATTAGTTTGTACACTCTGCAGAGGTTTGTGCACTTTCCCCACAAGACTCGATCGCCTCCGTTGGATTTCTCGCACTATAAGGTGTTTGAGAAACGGATGATCGAGACACAGTCTTTCAGAAACATTTACTCTCTACTCTAGGCGGCCCGGTACACCTACAATCCCCCTACATCTGCTAGTCCACCTCTTCAAGAGCTCACACAACTTACTCAACTATGCCAGAGCCCATAATGGCTTGTGGCTGCACACGGAAGTTTCTAGCATGAATAATCTCATGATCCCTTTGAGCCTGGGTGGCATTCCATAGGGTAATCACACGGGTCCTCCGGGATTCCCTTGGGCAAGCACTGGGTTCTCCAGGTGCCCGGGCAAACCACTGGGTGCTCCAGGGTGCCCCTACCATTCCACCCAGATGTGTATTAAAGTCTCCACCTTAAGTTAACCATTAATAACAACTCTCACATCTGTCATGAATCACTCAAACCAAACCACGTCTACGAGCATAGCATAGCAGTATAAGCATAACGTAGTAACTCCCAATGGTTTGATAATAGACAGGGCAATAGGTTCCTACCTCATCAACTACTTCCCAATACCCACATGTTATCAACTCGTAACCATGCAATGTTTGAGGGTTGAAACTAATGCATAAAACTTGGTATGAAAGGGATATGATCAAAGTGTGAACTTGCATGTACTGTTGATGAAGATGATTCGCACTCAACTCCAGATAGTTCTATTCGTCACACTCCGTTCAATCTATGGTGAGCAAGCAATAGTAACCACACATAAGCAATCACTCAAAAGATCGGAAAGAACAAAGAAAACAATTCGGAAAACTTTGGAACCAAGCAAATGACTCTTGCAACAGAAAACAATTTCTCATAGTACCAAAATTAAGTGAATTTGGCCTTATCAGAAAGTTTAGATCAAGAGGTTCGGTTTGCAAAAAGAATCAACTAAATCGGAGTTACGAAACTCAAGTTACAGACGAAACAAGACCGAATGCTAATCTGAACTAAACTCAAATTTTAAATTATCAAAAACATATTTAAGTTGTTTATCTAGATAGAGGGGATCATAACAAAGAAGTGGGCATTGGTTTCGTTGGATTTGGATACACGAGTAAAATGTAGAATGTTTAAAGGTTAGGGACTAATCTATGAAGAAACTAATTACATACGGGTCCCTGGACGAATTAAACAGAAAAAGTAAAAAAAAAACTATCTAACGAACTGTCGAACGCTAACTATCGAAAACTGTTCGCTAAAGAACCCTAACTAACGAACGTTCACACAATAACTACACTAAAAGAAAACCGGCTAAAAGAAAAAAAACCGCAGAAAGCCTAAAAGAATAAACCAGACCGGGACGGTTTTAAGGGTTTTACCAGCTCGGGCAAATAAACCGGCGGCGGCGGTTCCCGGCGAAGTACGGTGGCGAGGCAGAGTGATGCGGCGGCGGCGGCTCGGCTTGAACGGGGCGACGACTCCGGGCGTCGGTGGGGGCAGCGGAGAGGTTGGGGAGGGGCGGCGGCGGCTCGGCTTGAACGGGGCGACGACTCCGGGCGTCGGTGGGGGCAGCGGAGAGGTTGGGGAGGGGCGGCACAACGAGGCGACGAGGATGGCTGCGTCGGCGGTGGTCCACGGCGACAGGACAGAGCATGATGGCAGCGGCAGATCTCATCAGGGCGGGAGCTCCCGCGAGGGTGGCGGTTGCGGCGGAGGAGGAGGAGAGGGGAGAGAGGGGGGTGGCGGCTTCGCCCTTTTAAAGGCGGAGGGGAGGCGTGGTGGCGTGGGGGAGGGGGCAAGGCGGCACGGAGGTGGTCGGATCGGTCATGGCAGCTGCGGTGGCGTGCGTGCGGCAGAGTCCGGCTGGAGCTCGTGGATGCGCGCATTGGGCTGTTGGGCCGCAGCCTGGCTCAGGCGCTGGGCCGGCCCAGTCAGCGACAGCGAAGAAGTTTTTTTTTAAACAACAAAAATAAAATAAAAGCGGAATAAAATAAAATAGAACCTAGGCATATTTTATACCTAAATTTTCAGAAAAAGAAATCCTACAACCTGAACATTTTTCTAACATCATATAAAATCCACACATATTTAAATAAAACAAAGAGTGCTACTGCTCTACTTAAAACCAAATAAAGTCATTAAAAACCAAATTTAATTAAAATTTATTTATCTCCAATTTTTTGATGTAGGGAATCATTTTACCCTAATTTCTATATATTTTATTTTGGAGAAAACAATTTGAATAAAACCCAAATAACTCCTAATTGAAAATAATTTCAAAAGGACTTTAAATTGGATTTCTTTGAAACTCCCAACTCATATTTCATATGTTTTGAAGAAGTCATTTTATCTTCTCCCATGAAAATCATTGAGTTGCTTGAAGTTCTGGAATTGAAAACGTTTCCAAATGAAATTCAAATATTTTCAAAACCCTTTTCATTTTTAAATGGAAGAAGTCATGTCATCTTCTCTCTAGGGTTTTGTATTTGAAGAGAATTTGAATTCATGGAGATCAGAAAGCAAAGTGAAAGTTTTGGGAAAGTCATATTATTCCCTCTCATTTAACTTTCAAAAAGCTTCAAATTTCACTCAATCAATCACACAACAACCAAACAACAATCAAAACTATCTATCTAATATAACATTTCAAAATTTTGAATTTTGGGATGTTACAAGCACACAAAGTGTTCCTCCGGTATTCGGGAGTTTCATAATCTCATAGTGTGAGGAACATGTATAAGTCATGAAGAGAGCAGTGGCAATGAAACTGTAACAACCATAATGCTAAGCTAACGGATGAGTCATGTCCATCACATCATTCTCCTAAAGATGTGATCCCATTCATCAAATGACAACACATGTCTAGTTAGGAAACATAACCATCTTTGATTAACGAGCTAGTCAAGTAGAGGCATACTAGGGACTATAAGTTTTGTCGATGTATTCACACATGTACTAAGTTTCCGGTTAATACAATTATAGCATGAATAATAAACATTTATCATGAATTAAGGAAATAAATAACAACTTTATTATTGCCTCTAGGGCATATTTCCTTAAGTTTCCCACTTGCACTAGAGTCAGTAATCTAGTTCACATCACCATGTGATTTAACACCAATATTCACATCTGTATGTGATTAACACCCATAGTTCACATCGTCATGTGACTAACACCCGAAGGGTTTACTAGAGTCAATAATCTAGTTCACGTCGCTATGTGATTAACACCCAAAGAGTTCTAAGGTGTGATCATGTTTTGCTCATGAGAGAAGTTCAGTCAACGGGTCTGTCACATTCAGAGCCGTATGTATTTTGCAAATATTCTATGTCTACAATGCTCTGCATGGAGCTACTCTAGCTAATTGCTCCCACTCTCAACGTGTATCCAGATTGGGACTTAGAGTCATCTGGATCGGTGTAAAAGCTTGCACAGATGTAACTCTTTACGACGAGTTCTTTTATCACCTCCATAATCGAGAAATATTTCCTTAGTCCTCACTAAGGATAATCTTGACCGATGTCCAGTGATCTACTCCTAGATCATAATTGTACTCCCTTGCCAAACTCAGGGCAGGGTACACAATAGGTCTGGTACACAGTACAACATACTTTATAGAACCTATGACTGTGGCATAGGGAATGACTTTTATTCTCTTTCTATTTTCTGTCGTGGTCAGGCTTTGAGTCTTACTCAACTTTACACCTTGTAATACAGGCAAGAACCCTTTCTTTGACTGATCCATTTTGAACTTCTTCAAAACTTTACCAAGGTATGTGCTTTGTGAAAGTCCAATTAAGCATTTTTGATCTATCTCTATAGATCTTGATGCCCAATATATAAGCAGCGTCACTGAGGTCTTTCATTGAAAAAACTCTTATTCAAATATTCATTTATGCTATCCAGAAATTCTATATCATTTCCAATCAACAATATGTCATCCATATATAATATTAGAAATGCTACTGAGCTCCCACTCACTTTTTTGTAAATACAGGCTTCTCCAAAAATCTATATAAAACCATATGCTTTGATCATATTATCAAAGTGTTTATTCCAACTCTGAGAGGCTTGCACCAGTCCATAAATGGATCGCTGGAGCTTGCACACTTTGTTAGCACCCGTTGGATCGACAAAACCTTCCGGTTGTATCATATACAACTCTTCTTCCAGAAATCTATTTAGGAATGCAGTTTTGACATCCATCTGCCAGATTTCATAAAATATGGCAACTGCTAACATGATTCGGACGGATTTAAGCATCGCTACAGTTGAGAAAATCTCATTGTAGTCAACACCTTGAACTTTGTCGAAAACCTTTTGCGACAAGTCGAGCTTTGTAGATAGTAACACTACTATCAGTTTCTGTCTTCCTCTTGAAGATCCATTCATTTAATATGGCTTGCCGACCATCGAGCAAGTCCACCAAAGTCCACACTTTGTTCGCATACATGGATCCCATCTCAGATTTCATGGCCTCAAGCCATTTTGCGGAATCTGGGCAGATCATCGCTTCCTCATAGTCTGTAGGTTAATCATGGTCTAGTAACATGATTTCCAGAATAGGATTACCGTACCACTCTAATGTGGATCGCACTCTGGAAGACCTACGAGGTTCGGTAGTAACTTGATCTGAAGTTTCATGATCATCATCATTAACTTCCTCACTAGTTGGCGTAGGAATCACTGGAACTGATTTCTGTGATGAACTACTCTCCAATTCAGGAGAAGGTACAATTACCTCATCAAGTTCTACTTTCCTCTCACTCACTTCTTTCGAGAGAAACTCCTTCTCTAGAAAGGATCCATTCTTAGCAACGATCTTACCTTTAGATCTGTGATAGAAGGTGTACCCAACAGTTTCCTTTGGGTATCCTATGAAGATGCATTTCTCCGATTTGGGTTCGAGCTTATCAGGTTGAAGCTTTTTCACATAAGCATCATAGCCCCAAATTTTAAGAAATGACAACTTTGGTTTCTTGCTAAACCATAATTCATAAGGCATCGTCTCAACGGATTTTGATGGTGCCCTATTTAAAGTGAATGCAGCTGTCTCTAATGCATAACCCCAAAACGATAGTGGTAAGAGACATCATAGATCGCACCATATCCAATAAAATGCGGTTATGACGTTTGGACGCACCATTACGCTGTGGTGTTCCAGGTGGCGTGAGCTGTGAAACTATTCCACATTGTTTTAAATGAAGGCCAAACTCGTAAGTCAAATATTCTCCTCCATGACCAGATCGTAGAAACTTTATTTTCTTGTTACGATGATTCTCCACTTCACTCTGAAATTCTTTGAACTTTTCAAATGTTTCAGACTTGTGTTTCATTAAGAAGATATACCCATATCTTGCTCAAATCATCTGTGAAGGTCAGAAAATAACGATACCTGCCACGAGCATCAACACTCATTGGACCGCATACATCGGTATGTATTATTTCCAATAAGTCACCATCTCGTTCCATTGTTCCGGAGAACGGAGTTTTAGTCATATCACCCATAAGGCACGGTTCGCAAGCATCAAATGATTCATAATCAAGTGATTCCAAAAGTCCATCTTTATGGAGATTCTTCATGCGCTTTATACCAATATGACCCAAACGGCAGTGCCACAAATATGTTGCACTATCATTATCAACTTTGCATATTTTGGCATCAATATTATGAATATGTGTATCACTACGATCAATATTCAATAAACATCAACATTGGGTATATGGCCATAGAAGGTTGTATTCATGTAAATAGAATAACAATTTATTCTCTGTTTTAGATGAATAATTGTATTGCAATAAACATGATCTAACCATATCTATGCTCAACGCAAACACCAAATAACATTTATTTAGGTTCAACACTAATCTCGAAAGTATAGAGAGTGTGCGATGATGATCATATCAATCTTGGAACCACTTCCAACACACATCATCACTTCACCCTCATCTAGTCTCTGTTTATTCTGTAACTCCTGTTTCGAGTTACTAATCTTATCAATCGAACAGGTATCAAATACCAGGGGCTACTATAAACACTAGTAAGGTGCACATCAATAACCTGTATATCAAATATACCCTTCGTTCACTTTTTCCATGCTTCTTATCCACCAAATATTCAGGGCATTTCCGCTTCCAGTGACCATTTCCTCTGTAGTAGAATCACTCAGTTTCAGGCTTTGGTCCAGCTTTGGGATTCTTCACGGGAGTGACAACTTGCTTGACATTCCACTTGAAGTTCCCTTTCTTTCCCTTTGCCCTTTTCTTGAAACTAGTGGTCTTGTCAATCATCAACACTTGATGCTCTTTCTTGATCTCTACCTTCGTCGATTTTAGCATCACGAAGAGCTTGAGAATCATTTTCGTCATCCCTTGCATACTATAGTTCATCACAAAGTTCCAGTAACTTGGTGATGGTGATTAGAGAACTCGGTCAATCACTATCTCATCTGGAAGATTAACCCCCACTTGATTCAAGCGATTGTAGTACCCAGACAATCTGAGCACATGCTCACTGCTTGAGCTATTCTCCTCCATCTTTTAGCTATAGAACTTGTTGGAGACTTCATATCTCTCAACTCGGGTATTTGCTTGAAATATTAACATCAACTCCTAGAACATCTCATATGGTCCATGACGTTCAAAACGTCTTTGAAGTCCCGATTCTAAGCTGTTAAGCAAGGTGCACTAAACTATCAAGTAGTCATCATACTGAGCTAGCCAAACATTCATAATGTCTGTATCTGCTCTTGCAATAGGTATCAAGGACATAATTCTTCTGTGCAGCAATGAGGATAAACCTCAGATCACAGACCCAATCCGCATCATTGCTACTATCATGTTTCAACTTAGTTTTCTCTAGGAACACATATAAAAACATAGGGAAGCAACAACGCGAGCTATTGATCTACAACATAATTTGCAAAATAATATCAGGACTAAGTTCATGATAAATTAAAGTTCAATTAATCATATTACTTAAGAACTCCCACTTAGATAGACATCCCTCTAGTCATCGAAATGACCACGTGATCCAAATCAACTAAACCATGTCCGATCATCACGTGAGATGGAGTAATTTTCAATGGTGAACATCAATATGTTGATCATATCTACTATATGATTCACGCTCGACCTTTCGGTCTTAGTGTTCCGAGGCCATATCTGCATATGCTAGGCTCGTCAAGTTTAAAACGAGTATTCTGCGTGTGCAAAACTGGCTTGCACCCGTTGTATGTGAACGTAGAGCTTATCACACCCGATCATCACGTGGTGTCTCAGCACGAAGAACTGTAGCAACGGTGCATACTCAGGGAGAACACTTGTACCTTGAAATTTAGTAAGGGGTCATCTTATAATGCTACCGCCATACTAAGCAAAATAAGATGCATAAAGGATAAACATCGCATGCAATCAAAATATATGACATGATATGGCCATCATCATCTTGTGCTCATGATCTCCATCACCGAAGCATCATCATCATCTCCAACATCACCGGCACGACACCTTGATCTCCATCATAGCATCATTGTCGTCTGATAACCCACAAGTGTAGGGGATCGCAACAGCTTTCGAGGGAAAAGTATTCAACCCAAATTTATTGATTCGACACAAGGGGAGCCAAACAATATTCTTAAGTATTAGCAGTTGAGTTGTCAATTCAACCACACATGGATAACTTAGTATCTGCAGCAAAGTATTTAGTAGCAAAGTAGTATGGTAGTAATGGTAACAGTGCCAAAAATAAAGATAATAGTTTTGTAGTAATTGTAATAGGAGCGATGGAGAAGTAAATAAGCGAAACACAAGATGTGAAAAGCTCGTAGGCATTGGATCAGTGATGGATAATTATGTCGGATGCGATTCCTCATGTAATAGCTATAACATAGGGTGACACAGAACTAGCTCCAGTTCATCAATGTAATGTAGGCATGTATTCCGAATATAGTAATACGTGCTTATGGAAAAGAACTTGCATGACATCTTTTGTCCTACCCTCCCGTGGCAGCGGGGTCCTAGTGGAAACTAAGGAATATTAAGGTCTCCTTTTAATAGAGAGCCGGAACAAAGCATTAGCACATAGTGAATACATGAACTGCTCAAACTATGGTCATCACTGAGAAGTATCCCGATTATTGTCACTTCGGGGTTGTCGGATCATAACACATAATAGGTGACTATAGACTTGCAAGATAGGATCAAGAACACACATATATTCATGAAAACATAATAGGTTTAGATCTGAAATCATGGCACTCGGGCCCTAGTGACAAGCATTAAGCATCAATCTCAGAACATAGTGGATACTAGGGATCAAACCCTAACAAAACTAACTTGATTACATGGTAAATCTCATCCAACCCATCACCGTCCAGCAAGCCTACGATGGAATTACTCACGCACGACAGTGAGCATCATGAAATTGGTGATGGAGGATGGTTGATGATGACGACGGCAATGAATCCCCCTCTCCGGAGCCCCGAACGGACTCCAGATCAGCCCTCCCAAGAGATATTAGGGCTTGGCGGCGGCTCCGTATCGTGAAATGCGATGAAACTTTCTCTCTGACTTTTTTCTCCTCGAGACGGAATATATGGAGTTGGAGTTGAGGTCGGCAGAGCCTCAGGGGGCCCACAAGACAGGGGGCGCGCCCAGGGGGTCGGCGTGCCCCCCACCCTCGTGGCAGGGTGTGGGCCCCCTGGTCTTGATTCTTTCGCCAGTATTTTTTATATTTTCCGAAAATTGCCTCCGTGGATTTTTAGGTCATTCCGAGAACTTTTGTTTTCTACACATAAAACAACATCATGGCAGTTCTGCTGAAAACAGCGTCAGTCCGGGTTAGTTTCATTCAAATCATGCAAATTAGAGTCCGAAACAAGGGCAAAAGTGTTTGGAAAAGTAGATACATATGAGACGTATCAACTCCCCCAAGCTTAAACCTTTGCTTGTCCTCAAGCAATTCAGTTGATAAACTGGATGTGATAAAGAAAAACTTTTACAAACTCTACTTGCTCTTGTTGTTGTAAACATGTAAAGCCATCATTCAAGTTTCAGCAAATATTATGAACTAACCATACTCACAATAACACTTAGGTCTCACAATCACTCGTATCAATGGCATAATCAGCTAGCGACCCATAATAATAAAACTCGGATGACAACACTTTATCAAAACAATCACAATATGATATAACAAAATGGTATCTCGCTAGCCCTTTCTGAGACCGCAAAACATAAATGCAGAGCACCTTTAAAGATCAAGGACTGACTAAACATTGTAATTCATGGTAAAAGAGATCCAGTCAAGTCATACCCAATATAAAGCAATAGTAATGAATGCAAATGACAGTGTGCTCTCCAGCGGGTGCTTTTTAATAAGAAGGTGGTGACTCAACATAAAAGTAAATAGATAGGCCCTTCGCAGAGGGAAGTAGGGATTTGTAGAGGTGCCAGAGCTCAATTTTAAAATAGAGATTGAATAACATTTTGAGCGGCATACTTTCACTGTCAACGCAACAACTATGAGATGGCGATATCTTCCATACTACATGCATTATAGGCAGTTCCCAAACAGAATGGTAAAAGTTTATACTCCCCCACCACCAACAAGCATCAATCCATGGCTTGCTTGAAACAACGAGTGCCTCCAACTAACAACAACCCTGGGGGAGTTTTGTTTAATTATATTGATTTGCTTTGATATTTTTAGATCATGGGACTAGGCATCCCGGTTACCGGCCCTTTCTCATGAATGAGGAGCGGAGTCCACTCCTCTTGAGAATAACCCACCTAGCATGGAAGATATAGGAAGCCCTAGTTGAAACATGAGCTGCTCGAGCATACAAAACAGAATTTCATTTGAAGGTTTGGAGTTTGGCACATATAAATTTACTTGGAACGGTAGGTAAATACCGCATATAGGAAGGTATGGTGGACTCATATGAAATAACTTTGGGGTTTAAGGAGTTTGGATGCACAAGCAGTATTCCCGCTTAGTACAGGTGAAGGCTAGCAAAAGACTGGGAAGCGACCAACTGAGAGAGCGACAACAGTCATAAACATGCATTAAAATTAATTCACATCGAGTACAAGCATGAGTAGGATATAATCCACCATGAACATAAATATCGTGAAGGCTATGTTGATTTGTTTCAACTACATGCGTGAACATGTGCCAAGTCAAGTCACTCAATTTATTCAAAGGAGGATACCATCCCATCATACCACATCATAATCATTCTAATAGCATGTTGGCACGCAAGGTAAACCATTATAACTCATAGCTAATCAAGCATGGCACAAGCAACTATAATATCTAAATGTCATTGCAAATATGTTTACTTCATAATAAGCTGAATCAGGAACGATGAACTCATCATATTTACAAAAACAAGAGAGGTTGAGTTCATACCAGTTTCTCTCATCTCAATCAGTCCATCATATATCGTCATTATTGCCTTTCACTTGCACGACCGAACAATGTGTATAATGATAATAGTGCATGTGCATTGGACTAAGCTGGAATCTGCAAGCATTCAACTCAAGAGAGAAGACAAGTAATATGGACTCTAAGTTAAATCAACAATCATGCATAAGAGAGCCACTAAACATTTTTGATATGGTCTTCTACTCTCGACCCCCAAAGGAAAGAAAAGAAAATAAAACTATTTACACGGGAAAGGTCCCAACAAGTAAGAAGAAGAACGAGAAATCTTTTTGGGTTTTCATTTTAATTCTACTACAAGCATGGAAATTAAACTAACTATTTTTTTGGGTTTTCTTAGAGTTTATCAAACACACAAGAAGAAAGCTAGAAAAATAAAATTAAACTAGCATGGATTACAATGAAAGAGTATGAGCACCGACGACTAGAATAGTGTGTGAGAATGAATGTAAAGTCGGTGAGAAATACGTACTCCCCCAAGCTTAGGCTTTTGGCCTAAGTTGGTCTAATGCCACGGACCGCGGCTACTCTCCCTGGTGTACTGAGAGGTGTAATCAGGATACCACTGGCTGGCCGTCTCCTCCAGATCCCACTGGTAAGATGATGTACGATAAGGGTCCAGTGCAGGTTCCGGCTCGGGCTCAGGTTCTGGAGTGGATGCTTGGCCTCGATGAGCGTACACTGCTTCCGGCGTGACAAGAAAATTATCTGCAATCAAATCAAACAACAGAGGTGCAGGCAAAATAATAGTCTCATTATGTTTCTTATTAAATCTCAGGTTATATAGGATCATCTTATCTTTGTTGTCAACAATGAACTCATGTGCTACCATGCTATTGTAATCTAAAATGTAAGGATGCAATTTTGTCTCCTCTTTCTCATGGTGCCTAATAGGTATCTCAAAATGTCTAGCAAGACGTGCAACATAGATACCTCCAAAGATGGGGCCTTTTGTACGATTCAGGCTTAGCCGTTTAGCGATGATGGCACCCATACTAAAACTATTATCTCCAAACAAGGCATGGTGAAGAATAATAATATCAGGAAGATTGAAGTTTCCACTATTTCCATGACCAATCAAGCATCTACTAGCAAATATAGCAAAGTAGCATAAAACAGGAAAGTGTATGCTAGAGATTCTCACATCGGAACCCTTCTTTGGATCCCCTACAGTGGTAGTGTTAACAAAGCCATCCACATCCTTACGATGGGGTTCATCTAATTTTCCCTCAAAGGGTATCCTACATACCGTGCAAAAATTATGTAAAGACATTTCCCTGAATTCATCATATAAATGAAAATGATACTGAAGGCGGTGACTTCTTAGGATAATAATAAAAGTTTTGCACGAAAGTATTGGTGAGTAAGAGATACTGATCGATCGGGTCGTGGAGGAAGTCGGTGATGCCTGCATTCTCGATCAAAGAATAAAAATCTTCATAAATTCCAGCTTCTCTCAAGAAATTGTCACAGGGCCATTCACACTGCCGTACTTCTGCTATGCGAGGAAGATTATACTTGGCCTTTTCCTTCTCTTTAGCTTGTTTTTCCTGGGAGCCTTGTCTAGAAGGGCCCCTCAAAATTCTCCTTAACATTTTCTGAAAATTTCTGAAATTTTAGTAACTTCAAAATAAAAGTGAATAAAACTAAACAAGATTGATAGCAACTACTCCTACAAGTGCCTAGAGCCTATATCATGCATTAGAATTACTTGGGACCTCATAAATTTGACATGCAAGCTCAAGAACAGGGTCACCTATGCAGCAGAAATTTGCAATGAATAAAGCACTAGAACAAAAACTAATTGGACCAATGGAGGAGTCACATACCAAGCAACAATCTCCCAAAGCAGTTTTGTGAACGGAGCTTTGAGCAAGGAGATCGAAAATCGTAGCAAAATGAGCTAGAACTAGTGCTTGAGCTGGATGGGGATTTTTTGGGAAGAAGATGGAGTGTGTGGGTGCTGGCATAAGTGGAGGGGGGCCACCAGGGGCCCACGAGACAGGGGGCGCGCCCAGGGGGTGTGGACGCGCCCTCCACTCTCGTGGCCTGGTGCTTGCCCCTCCTACAGTGACTTCAGTGCCTGAAATCCTCAAATATCCCATAAAAAATCATACTAAATTAGCAGGGCATTTGGAGCACTTTTATTTTCAGGGTATTTTTTTTATTGCACGGATAATTCAGAAAACAGACAGATAATACTATTTTTCCTTTATTTATTCTCAATAATAGAAAGTAAAAAGAGGGTACAGAAGGTTGTGCCTTCTAGTTTCATCCATCTCATGATCATCAAAATGAATCCACTAACAAGGTTGATCAAGTCTTGTTAACAAACTCATTCCGAATAACACGGAACTGGAGAAATTTCGAATAACACTAGGTTACCTCAACGGGGATATGAACATCCCCAACAATAAGAATATCATATTTTTTCTTGATAGTAGGAAGAGGAAATTCAAAACCTCCAATAATGATAGTTGGAACTTTTCCAATAGAATTGATGCTATGAACTTGAGATTGTTTCCTCGGAAAGTGTACCATGTGCTCATTACCATTAACATGAAAAGTGACATTGCCTTTGTTGCAATCAATAACAGCCCCTGCAGTATTCAAAAAGGGTCTACCAAGGATAATCGTCATGCTATCATCCTCGGGAATATCAAGAATAACAAAGTCCGTTAAGATAGTGACATTTGCAACCACAACAGGGACATCCTCACAAATACTGACAGGTATAGCAGTTGATTTATCAGCCATTTTCAAAGATATTTCAGTAGGTGTCAACTTATTCAATTCAAGTCTACGATATAAAGAGACAGGCATAACACTAACACCGGCTCCAAGATCACATAAAGCAGTTTTAACATAGTTTCTTTTAATGGAGCATGGTATGGTTGGTACCCCGGGGTCTCCAAGTTTCTTTGGTATTCCACCCTTAAAAGTGTAATTAGCAAGCATGGTGGAAATTTCAGCTTCCGGTATATTTCTTTTGTTTGTAATGATATCCTTCATATATTTAGCATAAGGGTTTACTTTAAGCATATCAGTTAAGCGCATACGTAGGAAGATATGTCTAATCATTTCAGCAAAGCGCTCAAAATCCTCATCATCCTTTGTCTTGGATGGTTTAGGAGGAAAAGGCATGGGTTTCTGAACCCATGGTTCTCTTTCTTTACCGTGCTTCCTAGCAACAAAATCTCTCTTATCATAATGTTGATTCTTTGATTGTGGGTTATCAAGATCAACAGCAGGTTCAACTTCTACTTCATTATTTTTTCTAGGTTGAGCATCAACATGAACATTATCATTAACATTATCACTAGGTTCATGTTCATCACCTGATTGTGTTTCAGCATCAGAAACAGAGATATCATTGGGATTCTCAGGTGTGTCTACAACAGGTTCATTAGAAGCATGCAAAGTCCTATCAATTTCCCTTTTCTTCTTTTTGGAAGAACTAGGTGCCTCTAAGTTATTTCTTAGAGAATCTTGCTCGATCCTCCTAGGGTGGCCTTCAGGATACAAAGGTTCCTGAGTCATTCTACCAGTTCTAGTAGCCACTCTAATAGAAAAGTCAGGTTTATTATTTAATTCATCAAGCAAATCATTTTGAGCTTTAAGTACTTGCTCAGCTTGAGTCGCAACCATAGAAGCATATTTGCTAACGAGTTTAAGTTCACCTTTAACTCTAGCCATATAATCACTCACGCGTCCTATCTCGAAAGTGTTATTCTTTAATTCTCTACCAACATAAGCATTAAAATTTTCTTGTCTAGCCATAAAGTCATCAAATTCATCTAAGCATGGGCTATGAAATTTAGTAGAGGGAATTTCAACTTTATCATATCTATAGAGAGAATTTACCTTTACTACGTGTGTCGGGTTATCAAGACAATGTGGTTCTTCAACAGGCGGTATATTAAGACCATGTATTTCTTCAATAGGAGGTAAATTCCTAACGTCTTCAGCTTTAATACCTTTTTCTTTCATTGATTTCTTTGCCTCTTGCATATCTTCAGGACTGAGAATTAGAACACCTCTCTTCTTCGGAGTGGGTTTAGGAATAGGCTCAGGAGTTGGCTCAATTGGTTCAGGAACTGCCTCGGGAATTGGCTCAGGAAGAGTCCAATTATTTTCATTAGTCAACATATTATTCAATAGTAATTCAGCTTCGTCGACTGTTCTTTCCCTGAAAACACAACCAGCACAACTATCCATGTAATCCTTGGAAGCATAGGTTAGTCCATTATAAAAGATATCAAGTATTTCATTTTTCTTAAGAGGATGATCAGGCAAAGCATTAAGTAATCGGAGAAGCCTCCCCCAAGCTTGTGGGAGACTCTCTTCTTTGATTTGCACAAAATTATATATTTCCCGCAAGGCAGCTTGTTTCTTATGAGCAGGGAAATATTTAGCAGAGAAGTAATAAATCATATCCTGGGGACTACGCACACAACCAGGATCAAGAGAATTAAACCAAGTCCTAGCATCACCCTTTAATGAGAATGGAAATATCTTAAGGATATAATAATAGCGAGACATCTCATCATTAGTAAACAGGGTGGCTATATCATTCAACTTGGTAAGATGTGCCACAACAGTTTCAGATTCAAGGCCATAAAAAGGATCAGATTCAACCAAAGTAATAATTTCAGGATCAACAGAGAATTCATAATCCTTATCAGTAACACAGATAGGTGAAGTAGCAAAAGCAGGGTCAGGTTTCATTCTAGCATTAAGAGACTGTTGCTTCCATTTAGCTAATAACTTTTTAAGATTATATCTATCTTTACAAGCAAAGATAGCTCTAGCAGCTTCCTCTTCCATAACATAACCCTCAGGAACAACAGGTAATTCATAATCAGGGGGAGAACTTTCATCATCACTATCTTCAATAATTTCATTTTCTCTAACCCTAGCAAGTTGTTCATCAAGAAATTCACCTAATGGCATGGTAGTATCACGCACAGAAGTAGTTTCATCATAAGTATCATGCATAGCAGAAGTGTCATCATCAATAACATGCGGCATTTCAGAATTCATAGCAATAGCAGGTTTAGGTGTCGCAAGCTTACTAATAACAGAAGGAGAATCTAGTGCAAAGCAAGATGGCAGTTCCTTACCTCCCCTCGTAGTTGAGGGCAAAATCTTGGGTTTTTCGTCTTTCAAGTTCCTCATAGTGATCAACAGATATAAATCCCAAGTGACTCAAAGAATAGAGCTATGCTCCCCGGCAATGGCCCAAGAAATTAGTCTTGATAACCCACAAGTGTAGGGGATCGCAACAGCTTTCGAGGGTAAAGTATTCAACCCAAAATTATTGATTCAACACAAGGGGAGCCAAAGAATATTCTTAAGTATTAGCAGTTGAGTTGTCAATTCAACCACAGCAGGATAACTTAGTATCTGCAGCAAAGTATTTAGTAGCAAAGTAGTATGATAGTAATGGTAACAGTGGCAAAAATAAAGATAATAGTTTTGTAGTAATTGTAACAGGAGCGACGGAAAAGTAAATAAGCGAAACACAAGATGTGAAAAGCTTGTAGGCATTGGATCAGTGATGGATAATTATGTCGGATGCGATTCCTCATGTAATAGCTATAACATAGGGTGACACAGAACTAGCTCCAGTTCATCAATGTAATGTAGGCATGTATTCCGAATATAGTCATACGTGCTTATGGAAAAGAACTTGCATGACATCTTTTGTCCTACCCTCCCGTGGCAGCTGGGTCCTAGTGGAAACTAAGGGATATTAAGGCCTCCTTTTAATAGAGAACCGGAACAAAGCATTAGCACATAGTGAATACATGAACTCCTCAAACTATGGTCATCACCGAGAAGTATCCCAATTATTGTCACTTCGGGGTTGTCATATTATAACACATAATAGGTGACTATAGACTTGCAAGATAGGATCAAGAACACACATATATTCATGAAAACATAATAGGTTCAGATCTGAAATCATGGCACTCGGGCCCTAGTGACAAGCATTAAGCATAGCAAAGTCATAGCAACATCAATCTCAGAACATAGTGGATACTAGGGATCAAACCCTAACAAAACTAACTTGATTACATGGTAAATCTCATCCAACCCTCACCGTCCAACAAGCCTATGATGTAATTACTCATGCACGGCGGTGAGCATCATGAAATTGGTGATGGAGGATGGTTGATGATGACGACGGCGACGAATCCCCCTCTCCGGAGCCCCGAACGGACTCTAGATCAGCCCTCCCGAGAGAGATTAGGGCTTGGCGGTGGCTCCGTATCGTAAAACGCAATGAAACTTTCTCTCTGGTTTTTTCTCCGCGAGATGGAATATATGGAGTTGGAATTGAGGTCGGCGGAGCCTTAGGGGGCCCATGAGACAGGGGGCGTGCCAAGGGGGTGGGCACGCCCCCACCCTCGTGGACAGGGTGTGGGTCCCTGGTCTTGATTCTTTCGCTAGTATTTTTTATATTTTCCGAAACTTTCCTCCGTGGATTTTCAAGTCATTCCGAGAACTTTTGTTTTCTACACATAAAACAACATCATGGCTGTTCTGCTGAAAACAACGTCAGTCTGGGTTAGTTTCATTCAAATCATGCAAATTAGAGTCCAAAACAAGGGCAAAAGTGTTTGGAAAAGTAGATACGTTGGAGACGTATCATTGTCTCACCACCTATTGTTACTACGACTATTGCTACGCTTAGTGATAAAGTAAAACAATTACATGGCGATTGCATTGCATACAATAAAGCGACAACCATATGGCTCCTGCCATTTGTTGATAACTTTGTTACAAACCATGATCATCTCATACAACAATTTATATCACATCATGCTTGGCCATATCACATCACAGCAAGCCCTGCAAAACCAAGTTAGACGTACTCTACTTTGTTGTTGCAAGTTTTACGTGGCTGCTATGGGCTTCTAGCAAGAACCGTTCTTACCTATGCATCAAAACCACAACGATTTTTCGTCAAGTGTTTTGTTTTAACCTTCAACAAGGACCGGGCGTAGTCACGCTCGATTCAAATAAAGTTGGAGAAACGGACACTCACCATCCACCTATATGCGAAGCACGTCGGTAGAACCAGTCTCGCGTAAGCGTACGCGTAATGCCGGTCTGAGCCGCTTCATCCAACAATACCGCTGAATCAAAGTATGACATGCTGGTAAGCAGTATAACTATTATTGCCCACAACTCTTTGTGTTCTACTCGTGCATATAACATCTACGCATAGACCTGGCTCGGATGCCACTGTTGGGGAACACGGTAATTTCAAAAAAAATCCTATGATGACGCAAGATCTATCTATGTGATTTATAGCAACGAGAGGGGAGAGTGTGTCCACGTACCCTCGTAGACCGAAAGCGGAAGCGTTATGACAACGTGGTTGATGTAGTTCTACGTCTTCATGATCCGATCGATCTTAGCACCGAACGTACGGCACCTCCGCGATTATCACGCATTCAGCTCGGGGACATCCCTCGTACTCTTGATCCAGTTGAAGCCGAGGGAGAGTTTCGTCAGCACAACGGAGTGGCGACGGTGATGATGATGCTAGCGGCACAGGGCTTCGCCTAAGCTTCGCAACGGTATGAGGGGGGCACCGCACACGGCTAAAAGATCAACTTGTGTGTCTATGGGGTGCCCCTGGCCACATATATAAAGGATGAAGGGAGGAGGAGGCCGGCCCTCATAGGGCGAGCCCAGTGTGTGGAGTCCTACTAGGACTCCCTAGTCCTAGTAGGATTCCACCTCCCACGAATAGGAAAAGGGGAAGGGAGAAGGAGAAGGAAGGAAGGGGGCGCCCCCCTTCCCAAGTCCAATTCGGACCAGTCCATGGGGATGGGGCACGGCCATCCTTGAGGCCTTTCTCTCCTTTTTCGTATGGCCCATTAAGACCCAATACGAATTCCTGTAACTCTCCGGTACTCCGAAAAATACACGAATCACTCGGAACCTTTCCGATGTCTGAATATAGCCTTCCAATATATAGATCTTTATGTCTTGACCATTTTGAGACTCCTCGTCACGTCCGTGATCTCATCCGGGACTCCGAACAACCTTCGGTCATCAAAACATAAACTCATAATACAAATCGTCATCGAACGTTAAGTGTGCGGACCCTACGGGTTCGAGAACTACGTAGACATGACCGAGACACGTCTCCGGTCAATAACCAATAGTGGAACCTAGATGCACATATTGGTTCCTACATATTCTACGAAGATCTCTATCGGTCAAACCACATAACAACATACGTTGTTCCCTTTGTCATCGGTATGTTACTTGCCCGAGATTCGATCGTCGGTATCATCATACCTAGTTCAATCTCGTTACCGGCAAGTCTCTTTACTCATTCCATAATACTTCATCCCGCAACTAACTCATTAGTCACAATGATTGCAAGGCTTATAGTGATGAGTGTTACCGAGAGGGCCCAAAGATACCTCTCTGAAACACAGAGTGACAAATCCTAATCTCGATCTATGTCAACCCAACAAACACCTTGAGAGACACCTGTAGAGGACCTTTATAATCATCCATTTACGTTGTGACGTTTGGTAGCAACAAAGTGTTCCTCCGGTATTCGGGAGTTGCATAATCTCATAGTCCGAGGAACATGTATAAGTCATGAAGAGAGCAGTAGCAATGAAACTGTAATGATCATAATGCTAAGCTAACGGATGGGTCATGTTCATCACATCATTCTCCTAATGATGTGATCCCGTTCATCAAATGACAACACATGCATATGGTTAGGAAACATAACCATCTTTGATTAACGAGCTAGTCAAGTAGAGGCATACTAGGGACTATAAGTTTTGTCTATGTATTCACACATGTACTAAGTTTCTGGTTAATACAATTCTAGCATGAATAATAAACATTTATCATGATTGAAGGAAATAAATAATAACTTTATTATTGCCTCTAGGGCATATTTCCTTCAAAGTAACATACCGATGACAAAGAGAACAACGTATGTTGTTATGCGGTTTGACCGATAAAGATCTTCGTAGAATATGTAGGAGCCAATATGAGCATCTAGGTTCCGCTATTGGTTATTGACTGGAGATGTGTCTCGGTCATGTCTACATAGTTCTCGAACCCGTAGGGTCCACATGCTTAACGTTCGATGGCGATATGTATTATAAGTTATGTGTTTTTGATTACCGAAGTTTTTTCGGAGTCCCGGATGAGATCACAAACATGACGAGGAGTCTCAAAATGGTCGAGACATAAAGATTGATATATTGGACCATGTTATTCGGACACTGGAGGTGTTCCGAAAAGTTTCGGGTAAAAATGGAGTGTCGGAGGGGTTACTGGAATCCCCCGAGGGAACTAATGGGCCACTATGGGCCTTAGTGGAGAGAGAGGAGGGCCGCAGGAGGGCTGGCCGCGCGCCCCCCTTGGGTCCGAATTGGACTAGGGGAACGGGGCGGTGCCCCCCTTTCCTACTCCCTCTCCCTCTCCTTCCTTCCCCCTCTCTTCCTTGGAGGAGAATCCCACTAGGACTAGGAAGTCCTAGTAGGACTCCTCCTCTTGGGGCGCGCCATAGGGCCGGCCGGCCTCCCCCTCCCTCCTTTATATACGGGGGCATGGGGGCACCCTAGGACACACAAGTTTATCTTAACCGTGTGCGGTGCCTCCTCCACAGTTAAACACCTCGATCATACCATCGTAGTGCTTAGGCAAAGCACTGCGTCGGTAACATGATAATCACCATCGCCACACCATCATGCTGATGGAACTCACCCTCGTACTCAACTGGATCAAGAGCACGAGGGACGTCATCGAGCTGAACGTGTGCTGAACGCGGAGGTGTCGTATGTTCGGTACTTGGATCGGTTGGATTGCGAAGAAGTTCGACTACATCAACCGCGTTATCGAAACGCTTCCGCTTTCGGTCTACGAGGGTACATGGACACACTCTCCCCTCCTGTTGCTATGCATCTCCTAGATAGATCTTGCGTGATCGTAGGAAATATTTTGAAATTACCGTGTTCCCCAACAGTGGCATCCGAGCCAGGTCTATGCCTAGAATTTTTATGCGCGAGTAGAACACAAAGAGTTGTGGGCGATCATAGTCATACGGCTTACCACCAACATCTTACTTTGATTCGGCGGTATTGTTGGATTAAGCGGCCCAGACCGACATTATATGGCCGCGTTCATGAGACTGGTTCTACCAACGTGCTTATGCACATAGGTGGCTGGTGGGTGTCTATTTCTCCAACTTTAGTTGAATCAAGTTTGACTATGGCCGGTCCTTGTTGAAGGTTAAAACAGCACACTTGAAAAAAAATCGATGTGGTTTTGATGCGTAGGTAAGAACGGTTCTCGCAAGAAGCGCATAGCAGCCACGTAAAACTTGCAACAACAAAGTAGAGGACGTATAACTTGTTTTTGCAGGGCTTGCTGCGATGTGATATGGTCAAGACATGATGTGATATAAATTGTTGTATGAGATGATCATGTTTTGTAACAGAGTTATCGGCAACTGGCAAGAGCCATATGGTTGTCGCTTTATTGTGTGCAATGCAATCACCATGTAATTGTTTTACTTTATCACTAAGAGGTAGTGATAGTCGAGCAATAGTTGGCGAAACGACAATGATGCTACGACGGAGATCAAGGTGTCGCGCCGGTGAAGATGGAGATCATGACGATGCTTCAGTGATGGAGATCATGAGAACAAGATGATGATGGCCATATCATGTCACATATTTTGATTGCATGTGATGTTTGTATTTTATGCATCTTATATTGCTTAGTACGGCGGTAGCATTATAAGATGATCCCTTACTAAATTTCAAGGTATAAGTGTTCTCCCTGAGTATGCACCGTTACTACAGTTCGTCATGCCGAGACACCACCGGATGATCGGGTATGATAAGCTCTATGTTCACATACAACGGGTGCAAGCCAATTTTGCACACGAAGAATACTCAGGTTAAACTTGACGAGCCTAGCATATGCAGATATGGCCTCGGAACACTGAGACCAAAAGGTCGAACGTTAATCATATAGCAGATATGATCAACATAGTGATGTTCTGTTGGGGAACGTAGTAATTTCAAAAAAATTCCTACGCACACGCAAGATCATGGTGATGCATAGCAACGAGAGGGAGGAGTGTCGTCCATGTACCCTCGTAGACCGTAAGCGGAAGCGTTATGACAATGCGGTTGATGTAGTCGTACGTCTTCACGATCGACCGATCCAAGTACCGAACGTATGGCACCTCCGCGATCTGCACACGTTCAGCTCGGTGACATCCCACAAACTCACGATCCAGTAGAGCTTCGATGGACAGTTCCGTCAGAACGACGGCGTGATGATGGTGTTGATGAAGCTACCGACGCAGGGCTTCGCCTAAGCACCGCTACGATATGACCGAGGTGGATTATGGTGGAGGGGGCACCGCACACGGCTAAATATCAATGATCAACTTGTGTGTCTTGGGGTGCCCCCGTCCCGTATATAAAGGAGCTAGGGGGGAGGCGGCCGGCCAAGGAGGAGGGCGAGCCAAGGGGGGAGTCCTACTCCCACTGGGAGTAGGACTCCTCCTTTCCTAGTAGGAGTAGGAGAAGGGGGAAGGGAAGGAGAGAGGAGGAACAAAACGGGGGCGCCCCCCCCCCCTCCTTGTCCAATTCAGACTAGAGGGGGAGGGGGTGCGCGACCTGCCCTAGCCGACCCTCCTCTTCTCCACTAAGGCCCATATGGCCCATTATACTCCCCGGGGGGTTCCGGTAACCCCCTGGTACTCCGGTATATGCCCGAACTTGCCCGGAACACTTACAAAGTCCAAACATAGTCATCCAATATATTGATCTTTATGTACCGACCATTTCAAGACTCCTCGTCATGTCCATGATCATATCTGGGACTCCGAACTACCTTCGGTACATCAAAACACATAAACTCATAATACTGATCGTCACCAAACGTTAAGCGTGCGGACCCTACGGGTTCGAGAACTATGTAGACATGACCGAGACACGTCTCTGGTCAATAACCAATAGAGGAACCTGGATGCTCATATTGACTCCTACATATTCTACGAAGATCTTTATCGGTCAAATCGCATAACAACATACGTTGTTCCCTTTGTCATCGATATGTTACTTGCCTGAGATTTGATCATCAGTATCTCAATACCTAGCTCAATCTTGTTACCGGCAAGTCCCTTTACTCGTTCCGTAATGCATCATCTCGTAACTAACTCATTAGTCACATTGCTTGCAAGGCTTATAGTGATGTGCATTACCAAGAGGGCCCAGAGATACCTCTCCGACAATCGGAGTGACAAATCCTAATCTCGATCTATGCCAACTCAACAAGTACCATCGGAAACACCTGTAGAGAACCTTTATAATCACCCAGTTACGTTGTGACGTTTGGTAGCACACAAAGTGTTCCTCCGGTAATCGGGGGTTGCATAATCTCATAGACATAGGAACATGTATAAGTCATGAAGAAAGTAATAGCAGTAAACTAAAATGATCAAGTGCTAAGCTAACAGAATGGGTCAAGTCAATCACATCATTCTCCTAATGATGTGATCCTGTTTATCAAATGACAACTCATGTCTATGGTTAGGAAACCTTAACCATCTTTTATTAACGAGCTAGTCAAGTAGAGGCATACTAGTGACACTATATTGTCTATGTATTCACACATGTATTATGTTTCCGGTTAATACAATTCTAGCATGAATAATAAACATTTATCATGAAATAAGGAAATAAATAATAACTTTATTATTGCCTCTAGGGCATATTTCCTTCAGTCTCCCACTTGCACTAGAGTCAATAATCTAGATTACATAGTAATGATTCTAACACCCATGGAATCTTGGTGCTGATCATGTTTTGCTCGTGAGAGAGGCTTACTCAACGGGTCTGCAACATTCAGATCCGTATGTATCTTGCTAATCTCTATGTCTCTTGATCACGGTTGGAGTTGAAGCATCTCTTGATGTGCTTGGTTCTCTTGTGAAATCTGGATTCCTTTGCCAAGGCAATTGCACCAGTATTGTCACAAAAGATTTTCATTGGACCCGATGCACTAGGTATGACACCTAGATCGGATATGAACTCCTTCATCCCGACTCCTTCATTTGCTGCTTCCAAAGCAGCTATGTACTCCGCTTCACACGTAGATCCCACCACGACGCTTTGTTTAGAACTGCACCAACTGACAGCTCCACCGTTCAATATAAACACGTATCCAGTTTGTGATTTAGAATCGTCCGGATCAGTGTCAAAGCTTGCATCGACATAAGCATTTACGACGAGCTCTTTGTCACCTCATAAACGAGAAACATATCCTTAGTCCTTTTCAGGTATTTTAGGATGTTCTTGACCGTTTTCCAGTGATCCACTCTTGGATTACATTGTTACCTCCCTGCTAAACTACTAGCAAGGCACACATCAGGTCTGGTACACAACATTGCTTACATGATAGAGCCTATGGCTGAAGCATAGGGAACATTTTTCATTTTATCTCTATCTTCTGTAGTGGTCGGGCATTGAGTCTGACTCAACTTCACACCATGTAACACTGGCAAGAACCCTTTCTTTGCTTGATCCATTTTGAACTTTTTCAAAACTTTATCAAGGTATGTACTTTGTGAAAATCAAATTAAGCGTCTTGATCTATCTCTATAGATCTTGATGCCCAATATGTAAGCAGCTTCACCGAGGTCTTTCATTGAAAAACTCTTATTCAAGTATCCTTTTTATGCTATCTAGAAATTCTATATCATTTCCAATCAACAATATGTCATCCACATATAATATTAGAAATGCTACCGAGCTCCCACTCACTTTCTTGTAAATACAGGCTTCTCCAAAAGTCTATATAAAATCATATGCTTTGATCACACTATCAAAATGTTTATTCCAACTCCGAGAGGCTTGCACCAGTCCATAAATGGATCGCTGGAGCTTGCACACTTTGTTAGCACCTTTTGGATTGACAAAACCTTATGGTTGCATCATATACAACTCTTCTTCCAGAAATCCATTCAGGAATGCAGATTTGACATCCATTTGCCAAATTTCATAATCATAAAATGAGGCAATTGCTAACATGATTCGGACAGACTTAAGCATCGCTACGAGTGAGAAAGTTTCATCGTAGTCAACCCCTTGAACTTGTCGAAAACCTTTCGCAACAAGTCGAGCTTTGTAGACAGTAACATTACCGTCAGCATCAGTTTTCTTCTTTAAGACCCATTTATTCTCGATGGCTTGCCGATCATCAGGCAAGTCAACCAAAGTCCACACTTTGTTCTCATACATGGATCCTAGGGATGGCACCCGCCGGGTTTGGGTACGGGTGGAGTAACCCCATACCCTTACCCATCCCCTTTGAGCTTACCCATCACCCGTACCCATACCCACCAACGGGTACAATTTTTCCCCATAGCCATGACCCTGCAGGGTAAATGGGTACCCACGGGTAAAAATACCCACGTGTACAGATATCAACTTGTGCAAGAGATAAGCATAAATGACAACATATCAACATAATTTATAGACATCAGCACATCGTAACAACATCACATACTAATAAACAACAACACATCATAAACAACATCACATTCTTATAAAAAACAACACTTACTCGTAACAGCAACATATCATAAACAAAAATACATTCCCATAAAGAACATCACTTATTCATAGGCAACAACACATAGTCATTTATTTTAAGTTCACAAAATCACGACAAAGTATGCAGGTAATTTGACCGTACATAAGGCCACAAAATGAGCATCCCAATAAAGTTTCGACATTGTAACTAGTTCAATTAAAATAAAATCGACCAATCCAACAGTAGCATAACGAAGACCTTGGGGCAATAAGTCTTCAATCTTGAGCATAACTCGCGGAGTCCATGTCTCTACATCTCAAAGGGCCAAGTCCTGGTTGGAAACATGAATATAGTCATTTTTTAGAATTTGTCTTGTAGCATATGCACTCAAATACTCAATTGGCAAAGGAAATGTGTTGGTGAATACTAACCTGCATCCCCTCTTGAATGTGTTGAAGGCAAGTCCAAAAGCTAGCATCTCCTTTATGAACATCTACAACAAACAATTTGTAGAGATGATGGAACAATGATTAGCAATAGTTAAATAACGAGTAAGTTTGAAAAAATTACATTATTTGCTCACCTTTGCATTTGTTTCTAAGCCAATTTTGGGAGCACATCAAGACTTCCACCATATTAGGAGTTAGGCGGCTCCTATGCTCACTAAGTATTCTGCCACTTGTGCTAAATGCCGACTCTGAAGCAACTGTTGTCACGGGAATGGCAAATATATCTCTGGCAACCTTCCTTAATGTTGGATATCTTGTTCCAGCTACTTCCCACCAATCCAACACACTAAATACTTCTGTGTATGGCATTAGGCCATCTATCAAGTACATATCTATTTCACCTTGTAGCCGAGCTACTGCAGGACTTTGCTTGGCAACAATGTCATTGAAAATATTCATGATGGCTGGAGCTTTCATTGAAGAAATCAATCTTCACATGGTTTATATTCATCTACTTCCACTTCATACTCCTCTATCAGTGAATGTAGTCTAGCTACTAAGGCATCAACCAACTCCACACACTCATAAGAAGATGGCTCAATGCCATGAAGCATGGCAAAGCAAGCAGTCAACATATGCCTCTTGTACCAAGGATCAAGAAGTGTAGCCATCCCCATTAGATCTTGAATGTCCGTCCAATACTTATCAAATTTAGTAGTCATTTCCTCAGAGAGTTTTTTGATAATTGGGTTGCTACAAGTGGCCCACTGTCTCATTTTCATTTTAATCTCACAGATTTTAGGGAAGTAAACATTAGCAGTCACATAATTAGTTCCAGAGAACAACTTTGTTATCTCATAGAATAAGCCAAGTCTCTCCACCATCTCTGCAGCAAACTCCCATTCTTTATCACTAGGTAAATGCTCATATTGTTTGTCAACTTGTTTTGCACGTTCAAAAATAACTCTGTATGGTAAAGCTACTTCTAGCATCATGAAAGTGGAGTTCCACCTAGTTTTGCAATCTAGAATCAACTTTCTTGTTATTTTAATTTTTTTAAACTTAGCCATCTCCTCAAATTTCTCTATCCTTTTTCCTGTTGCTGTCCAATATGGCACACTTTCCCTAATGTTTTCTATAGCTGACTTCATAACATCCAATCCATCCTTAACTATAAGATTTAAGATGTGTGCACTACAACGCATATGCAGCAGAGTACCTTCCAAAGGGAGCTTCTCCTTCCCTATCTTCCCTGCAATCATCTCAATTGCCTTGTCATTGGTGGTGCAATTATCCACAGTCACTGTCATCAGTTTTTCATCAATATTCCATTGAAGCAGGGAATCATAGAGCACCTCACATATCACTTCAGCTGTATGAGGAGCTGGAACATATACAAACCTGCAGTATTCAGCAACATATAGTCATAAACAACAGCACATAATAAAAAACAACACCTATAAGCAGCAACACTTCATAGACAGCAACACATACTAAACAGCAGCACTTCTCAATCAGCAACACATCATAAACAGCAGCACATCATAAACAACAGTATATGATCAGCAACACATACTATACAGCAGCACATAGTAGTACCTCATGATAATGTTCCGAAGCTTCCAAGATTCATCAATGAAATGAGCAGTAATATCCATATATCCCTTCTTTTGGTGGTCTGCAGTCCACATATCTGTAGTGATAGCAACCCTAGATTGGTTCATAGTCATGTAATCAATTGCCTTCTTTCTTTCTTGGTTATAATCTTCCTCAATATCTTGCCTAAAAGACAAAAGAAGAGGATACCATATGTTACCTCTTCATTGCATAGAACAAGATAAACAGAAATAAATCAAATAAACCCATGGCAAAGTATACCTAATAGTATTTCTTGTATGTAGCTTGAATAGTGGTTGAAGTGCATGAACAAACTTCCTAAAACCAGCATGGTCCACTATAGACAATGGATACTCATGCAACACCAACATGTTACCAAGCTCTCTTATAGCAACCTCTTGATCAAACGTATAGCTCTCCAAAAAAACGTTACCGTCCTCCTTAGCATTCATCCTCAATGATGGCTGACTCAATGTTTTGCCTCCCTTCATCTTCAACTTCTTGAGAGTACAAATCTTTAGATGAGAAGCAAGATGCTTTGTGCCTGCTCTAGGTCCTGAAGCAAGTTCCTTGTGACAATAGTTACACTTTGCTTTCCATTGTCCATTGATCCTCATCTTCTTCATCTCCAACCAAACTTTAGAAGTTAGCTTCCGTTTTCCTGCTTCATTGACCTCTTCCACCTCCTCCTCCTGTCCGTCTTCATCATCTGAAAGAATGACATGATCTGCATCTTCATCCATTGGGGCAGATGCATCACAAGGAGCATCTACTTGGCTGGTTGAATTTTTACCACTGCGAAAGGAGCATAAATGAAAAAATACATCAAATTCTTGTAGTCTTCTTAATATCATACTTGATTCTATATGAGCACTGAAAGTACGATGCTCATATATGTAGTGTTGTCTTAAGTGGGCCTGAATCTTACTGTATTTTGTTAACTGTAAATAGTCTGAAACAAGTTAGAATGTCTCTGCATTTTTACCCCTGGGAAGGTACATGCTTACAAAAGAAGAAACGATCAGGTACCACCTCACATTAAATAGATCTAAAATATTCTACCACCGTCGATTCTATCTCTGCTATTACAATGCTAAAAAATCACACAGTGTCTGATGTACGTACTAGCACACAATTTGCTACACTGAGCTCATCTCAGTAACAAATACATTTTTTCTCTTATATAAAAAGATCTCATTCATCACAGCAGCTATATACATCATGCATAGGCAGAAAAACAATACTTATCAACTTATATATGCAGGAAAAAACATCATATCATCACATATCTATACATCTATGTATCATCTACGAATGCATAAAATCATACACAAAATTGAAACTCACCAAGCCAAAATAGCCTTGCTTTTGTTCTTGTGCTTGGTGACAGTAGAGGATCGACTAAGCGGGCTAGGGCGAGGAGGCCGGCTTGAAGTGTTGCGATGGGGCTGCACCTTGGACGCCGAGGCAGGAGGTAGAAGTCCTTTACGTCGGCCCGGGGCTTGGCCCTTTCCTGGCGGACGGAGATGGACGGCACCACCCAACAATGGTATTAGGCTTGGGACCAGGGTAGCCGCGCCATGCCCATGCTCCTGGCCCTGGTGGCCGCCGCCGTCTGACTCAGTCTGCATGAGCGCGAGCTGCATCTCCTTCTCCTGGTCGCCGTCCTCGTGCAAGCTATGGCCCTTATCCCCAAGATCCATGGCGTCCGAGTGGCTGAAGCGCTGGCGACGGCGAGGCAGCGAGTAGCTAGACACAATGGCGGCAGCGACTAGCGATGCCCGAGGAGGCGAGGAGCCGAGATGAGATCAGGAGGAGATGATAACGATATGAATCTCTGTCTCTCAGAATATGGGACGTGATCTCTATTCAATATTCACCGAAGCCAAATCACCCTAATCACGCAGATTCCTTCTATGTTCTATCATGTACGTGTGTATGTGGGCTACATGTATCTCGTGGACTACATAGACTAATTTTGTGGGAAGTTGGATTAGATATATGAGTAGTGAAGGCCCACTTAACAGATTTTACGCGGGTATATGGGTACACGGGTATGGGTTATGCTATCCCATACCCGTACCCACTCTGCCCGTTGGGTTTAATATTTTTTTATTTATATACCATGGGTAATTTTTTATCTCATACCCTTACCCTAGGGTTTTTACCCGCCAGGTACGCGAGTAATGGGTACCCATTGCCATCTCTAATGGATCCCATTTCAGATTTCATGGCCTCAAGCCATTTTGCGGAATCTGAGCTCATCATCGCTTCCTCATAGTTCATAGGTTCGCCTTGGTCAAGTAACATGACCTCCAGAATAGGATTACCGTACCACTCTAGTGCGGATCTTACTATGGATGACCTACGAGGTTCGGTAGTAACTTGATGTGAAGTTTCATGATCAATATCATTAACTTCCTTCGGTGTAGGCGTCATAGGAACCGGTTTCTGTGATGAGCTACTTTCCAACAAGGGAGCAGGTACAGTTACCTCATCAAGTTCTACTTTCCTCCCACTCACTTCTTTCAAGAGAAACTCCTTCTCTAGAAAGGATCCATTCTTTGCAATGAATGTTTTGCTTTCGGATCTGTGATAGAAGGTGTACCCAACAGTCTCTTTTGGGTATCCTATAAAGACGCATTTCTCCGATTTGGGTTCGAGCTTATCAAGTTGAAGCTTTTTCACACAAGCATCGCAGCCCCAAACTTTAAGAAACGACAACTTTGCTTTCTTGCCAAACCATAGTTCATAAGGCGTCGTCTCAACGGATTTCGATGGTGCCCTATTTAACGTGAATGCGGCTGTCTCTAAAGCATAACCCCAAAACGATAGCGGTAAATCAGTAAGAGACATCATAGATTGCACCATATCTAATAAAGTATGATTACGATGTTCGGACACACCATTACGCTGTGGTGTTCCCCGTGGCGTGAGTTGCGAAACTATTCCACATTGTTTCAAATGTAGACCAAACTCGTAACTCAAATATTCTCCTCCATGATCAGATCGTAGAAACTTTATTTTCTTGTTATGATGATTTTCAACTTCACTCTGAAATTCTTTGAACTTTTCAAATGTTTCAGACTTATGTTTCATTAAGTAGATATACCCATATCTGCTTAAATCATCTGTGAAGGTGAGAAAATAACGATACCCGCCGCGAGCCTCAATATTCATTGGACCACATACATCAGTATGTATGATTTCCAAAAAATCTGTTGCTCATTCCATTTTTCCGGAGAACAGCGTTTTAATCATCTTGCCCATAAGGCATGGTTCCCAAGTACCAAGTGATTCATAATAAAGTGATTCCAGAAGTCCATCAGTATGAAGTTTCTTCATGCTCTTTACACCAATATGACCTAAACGGCAGGGCCACAAATAAGTTGCACTATCATTGTCAACTCTGCATCTTTTGGCTTCAACATTATGAATATGCGTATCGCTAATATCAAGATTCAAGATAAATAGACCACTCTTTAAGGGTTCATGACCATAAAAGATATTACTCATATAAGTAGAACAACCATTATTCTCAGATTTAAATGAATAACCGTCTCGCATCAAACAAGATCCAGATATAATGTCCATGCTTAACGCTGGCACCAAATAACAATTATTTAGGTCTAAAACTAATCCCAAAGGTAGATGTAGAGGTAGCATGCCGACAGCAATCACATCGACTTTGGAACCATTTCCCACGCGCATCGTCACCTCGTCCTTAGCCAATCTTCGCTCAATCCGTAGTCCCTTTTTCGTGTTGCAAATATTAGCAACAAAACCAGTATCAAATACCCAGGTGCTACTGCGAGCTCTAGTAAGGTACACATCAATAACATGTATATCACATATACCTTTGTTCACCTTGCCATCCTTCTTAGCCGCCAAATACTTGGGGCAGTTTCGCTTCCAGTGACCAGTACCTTTGTAGTAGAAGCACTCAGTCTCAGGCTTAGGTCCAGATTTAGGCTTCTTCTCTTGAGCAGCAACTTGTTTGCCGTTCTTCTTGAAGTTTCCCTTCTTCTCTTCGCTTTACCCCTTTTCTTGAAACTGGTGGTCTTATTGACCATCAACACTTGATGCTCCTTCTTGATTTCTACCTCTGCAGCTTTTAGCATTGCGAAGAGCTCGGGAATTGTCTTGTTCATCCCTTGCACATTATAGTTCATTACGAAGCTCTTGTAGCTTGGTGGCAGTGATTGAAGAATTTTGTCAATGACACTATCATTCGGAAGATTAACTCCCAATTGAATCAAGTGATTATTATACCCAGACATTTTGAGTATATGTTCACTGACAGAACTATTCTCCTCCATCTTGCAGCTATAGAACTTATTGGACACTTCATATCTCTCAATCCGGGCATTTGCTTGAAATATTAACTTCAACTCCTGGAACACCTCATATGCTCCATGACGTTCAAAACATCGTTGAAGTCACGGTTCTAAGCCGTAAAGCATGGCACACTGAACTATTGAGTAGTCATCAGCTTTCCTCTGCCAGACGTTCTTAACGTCGTCAGTTGCATCTGCAGCAGGCCTGGCACCCAGCGGTGCTTCCAGGACGTAATTCTTCTGTGCTGCAATGAGGATAATCCTCAAGTTACGGACCCATTCCGTGTAATTGCTACCATCATCTTTCAACTTAGCTTTCTCACGGAACGCATTAAAATTCAACGGAACAACAGCATGGGCCATCTATCTAGAACAACATAGACAAGCAAAATACTATCATGTACTAAGTTCATGATAAATTTAAGTTCAATTAATCATATTACTTAAGAACTCCCACTTAGATAGACATCCCTCTAATCATCTAAGTGATCACGTGATCCAAATCAACTAAACCAAAACCGATCATCACGTGAGATGGACTAGTTTTCAATGGTGAACATCACTATGTTGATCATATATACTATATGATTCACGTTCAACCTTTCGGTCTCAGTGTTCCGAGGCCATATCTGCATATGCTAGGCTCGTCAAGTTTAACCCGAGTATTTCTACGTGTGCAAAACTGGCTTGCACCCATTGTATGTGAATGTTGAGCTTATCACACCCGATCATCACGTGGTGTCTCGGCACGACGAACTTTGGCAACGGTGCATACTCAGGGAGAACACATATACCTTGAAATTTAGTGAGAGATCATCTTATAATGCTACCATCAATCAAAGCAAAATAAGATGCATAAAAGATAAACATCACATGCAATCAATATAAGTGATATGATATGGCCATCATCATCTTGTGCCTTTGATCTCCATCTTCAAAGCACCGTCATGATCACCATTGTCACCGGCGCGATACCTTGATCTTCATCATAGCATTGTTGTCGTCTTGCCAACTATTTCTTCTACGACTATCGCTACCGCTTAGTGATAAAGTAAAGCAATTACAGGGCGATTGCATTGCATACAATAAAGCGACAACCATATGGCTCCTGCCAGTTGCCGATAACTCTGTTACAAAACATGATTATCTCATACAATAAAATTTAGCATCATGTCTTGACCATATCACATCACAACATGCCCTACAAAAACAAGTTAGACGTCCTCTACTTTGTTGTTGCAAGTTTTGCGTGGCTGCTATGGGCTGAGCAAGAACCGTTCTTACCTACGCATCAAAACCACTACGAGTTAGTGCTGTTTTAACCTTCTCAAGGACCGGGCGTAGCCACACTCGGTTCAACCAAAGTTGGAGAAACTGACACCCGCCATCCACCTATGTGCAAAGCACCTCGGTAGAACTAGTCTCGCGTAATGTCGGTCCGAGCCGCTTCATCCAACAATACCGCCAAACCAAAGTATGACATTCTGGTAAGCAGTATGACTTGTATCACCCACAACTCACTTGTGTTCTACTCGTGCATATAACATCTACGGATAAACCTAGCTCGGATGTCACTGTTGGGGAACGTATTAATTTCAAAAAAAATCCTATGCACACGCAAGATCATGGTGATGCATAGCAACGAGAGGGGAGAGTGTCGTCCACGTACCCTCGTAGACCGTCAGCGGAAGCGTTATGACAACGCGGTTGATGTAGTCATACGTCTTCACAATCGACCGATCCAAGTACCGAACGTATGGCACTTCCACGATCTGCACACGTTCAGCTCGGTGACGTCCTATGAACTCACGATCCAGTAGAGCTTCGAGGGAGAGTTCCGTCAGTATGACGGCGTGATGAGACTCTTGATGAAGCAACCGACGTAGGGCTTCGCCTAAGCACGGCTACAATATGACCGAGGTGGATTATGGTGGAGGGGGGCACCGTACACGGCTAAAGATCAATGATCAACTTGTGTGTCTTGGGGTGCCCCCACCCGCTCCCGTATATAAAGGAGCTAGGGGAGAGGTGCCCAGCAAAGGAGGAGGGCGTGCCAAGGGGGGAGTCCTACTCCCACTGGGAGTAGGACTCCTCCTTTCCTAGTAGGAGTAGGAGAAGGGGGAAGGGAAGGAGAGAGGAGGAAGGAAAGGGGGGCGCCGCCCCCTCCTTGTCCAATTCGGACTAGAGGGGGAGGGGGCACGCGGCCTGCCCTGGCCGCCCCTCCTCTTCTCCACTAAGGCCCATATGGCCGATTATACCCCCGGGGGGGTTTCGGTAACCCCCCGGTACTCCGGTATATGCCCGAACTTGCCCGGAACACTTCCAAAGTCCAAACATAGTCATCCAATATATCGATATTTATGTCTCGACCATTTCGAGACTCCTCATCATGTCATGATCATATCCGGGAATACGAACTACCTTCGGTACATCAAAACACATAAACTCATAATACCGATTGTCGCCGAACGTTAGGCGTGCGGACCCTACGGGTTCGAGAACTATGTAGACATGACCGAGACACGTCTCTGGTCAATAACTAATAGCGGAACCTGGATGCTCATATTGGCTCCTACATATTCTACGAAGATCTTTATCGGTCAAACCGCGTAACAACATACGTCGTTCCCTTTGTCATCGATATGTTACTTGCCCGAGATTCGAACGTCGGTATCTCAATACCTAGCTCAATCTCGTTATCAGCAAGTCTCTTTACTCGTTCCGTAATTCATCATCCTGTAACTAACTCATTAGTCACATTGCTTGCAAGGCTTATAGTGATGCGCATTACCAAGAGGGCCCAGAGATACCTCTCCGACAATCGGAGTGACAAATCCTAATCTCGATCTATGCCAACTCAACAAGTACCATCGTAAACACCTGTAGAGCACCTTTATAATCATCCAGTTACGTTGTGACATTTGGTAGCACACAAAAGTGTTCCTCCAGTAATCGGGAGTTGCATAATCTCATAGTCATAGGAACATGTATAAGTCATGAAGAAAGGAATAGCAGTAAACTAAAATGATCAAGTGCTAAGCTAACAGAATGGGTCAGGCCAATCACATCATTCTCCTAATGATGTGATCCCGTTTATCAAATGACAACTCATGTCTATGGTTAGGAAACCTTAACCATCTTTGATTAACGAACTAGTCAAGTAGAGGCATACTAGTGACACTATATTGTCTATGTATTCACACATGTATTATGTTTCCGATTAATACAATTCTAGCATGAATAATAAACATTTATCATGAAATAAGGAAATAAATAATAACTTTATTATTGCCTCTAGGGCATATTTCCTTCATGTTCACCATTGAAAGCTACTCCATCTCACGTGATGATCGGACATGGTTTAGTTGATTTGGATCACGTGATCATTTAGATAACTAGAGGGATGTCTATCTAAGTAGGAGTTCTTAAGTGATATGATTAATTGAACTTTAATTTATCAGGAACATAGTCCTGATAGTTATTTTGCATGTCTATGTTATTGTAGATAGATGGCCTGTGCTACCATTCCTTTGAATTTTAATGCGTTCCTAGAGAAAGCTAAGTTGAAAGATGATGGCAGCAACTACACGGACTGGGTCCATAACTTGAGGATTATCCTTATTGTTGCACAAAAGAACTATGTCCTAGAAGCACCGCTAGGTGCTAGGCCTGCTGCAGATGCTACTGATTACGTTATGAACGTTTGGCAGAGCAAAGCTGATGACTACTCGATAGTTTAGTGTGCCATGCTTTACAGCTTAGAATCGGGACTTTAAAGATGTTTTGAACATCATGGAGCATATGAGATGTTCCAAGAGTTGAAGTTAATATTTCAAGCAAATGCCCGAGTTGAGAGATATGAAGTCTCCAACAAGTTCTATAGCTGCAAAATGGAAGAGAATAGTTCTGTCAGTGAACACATACTCAGAATGTCTGGGTACCATAACCACTTGACTTAGGTGGGAGTTAATCTTCCTGATGATAGTGTCATTGACAGAGTTCTTCAATCACTGCCACCAAGCTATAAAGGCTTCATGATGAACTATAATATGCAAGAGATGAACAAGACTATTCTCGAGCTCTTCGCAATGCTAAAGGTGCTGAGGTAGAAATCAAAAAGGAGCATCAAGTGTTGATGGTCAACAAGACCATTGGTTTCAATAAAAAGGGCAAAGGGAAGAAGGGGATCTTCAAGAAGAACGGCAAGAAAGTTGCTGCTCAGGAGAAGAAACCCAAGTCTGGACCTAAGCCTGGAACTGAGTGCTTCTACTGCAAAGGGACTGGTGACTGGAAGCAGAACTGGCCCAAGTATTTGGCGGATAAGAAGGATGGCAAAGTGAAAGGTATATTTGATATACATGTTATTGATGTGTACCTTACTAATGCTCGTAGTAGCGCCTGGGTATTTGATACTAGTTCTGTTTCTCATATTTGCGACTTGAAACAGGGGCTAAGAATTAAACGAAGATTGGCTAAGGACAAGGTGACGATGCCCGTGGGAAATGGTTCCAAGGTCGATGTGATCGTCATAGGCACGCTACCTCTACATCTACCTTCGGGATTAGTTTTAGACCTAAATAATTGTTATTTGGTGTCAGCGTTGAGTATGAACATTATATCTAGATCTTGTTTGATGCGAGACGGTTATTCATTTAAATAAGAGAATAATGGTTGTTCTATTTATATGAGTAATATCTTTTATGGCTATGCACCCTTGCTGAGTGGTCTATTTTTGTTGAATCTCGATCTTGATGATACACATGTTCGTAATATTGAAGCCAAAAGAGGCAAAGTTCATAATGATAGTGCAACTTATTTGTGGCACTGCCGTTTAGGTCATATTGGTGTAAAGCGCATGAAGAACCGTGCCTCATGGGCAAGATGACTAAAACTCTATTCTCTGGAACAATGGAATGAGCTACTGACTTATTGGAAATAATACATAACAATGTATGCCGTCCAATGAGTGTTGAGGCTTGTGGCAGGTATCATTATTTTCTTACCTTCACAAATGATTTGAGAAGATATGGGTATATCTACTTAATGAAGCATAAGTTTTAAACATTTGAAAAGTTCAAAAAATTTCAAAGTGAAGTGGAAAATCATTGTAACAAGAAAATAAAGTTTCTATAATCTGATCGTGGAGGTGAATATTTGAGTTACGAGTTTAGTCTTCATTTGAAACAATGTGCAATAGTTTCACAACTTACGCCACCTAGAACACCATAGAAAAATGGTGTGTCTGAACGTCGTAACCGTACTTTATTGGATATGGTGTGATCTATGATGTCTCTTACTGATTTACCGTTATTGTTTTGGGGTTATGCTTTAGAGACGGCTGCATTCACTTTAAATAGGGCACCATCAAAATCCGTTGAGACGACGCCTTATGAACTGTGGTTTGGCAAGAAACCAAAGTTGTCGTTTCTTAAAGTTTGGGCTATGATGCTTATGTGAAAAAGCTTCAACCTCATAAGCTCAAACCCAAACCGGAGAAGTGTGTCTTCATAGGATACCCAACGGAAACTGTTGGGTACACCTTCTATCACAGATCCGAAGGCAAGATATTTGTTGCTAAAAGTGGATCCTTTCTAGAGAAGGAGTTTCTCTCAAAAGTGAGTGGGAGGAAAGTAGAGCTTGATGAGGAAATTGTACCTTCTCCCTTATTGAAAAGTAGTTCATCACAGAAATCACTTACAGTGATTCTTGCACCAATTAGTGAGGAAGCTAATGATAATGATCATGAAACTTCAGATCAAGTTACTACAGAACCTCGTAGTTCTTCCAGAGTATGATCTGCACCAGAGTGGTATGGTAATCATGTTCTGGAAGTCATGTTACTAGACCATGCTAATGCTACGAACTATGAGGAAGCAATGATGAGCCCAGATTCGGCGAAATGGCTTGAGGCCATGAAATCTGAGATGGGATCCATGTATGAGAACAAACTATGGACTTTGGTGGACTTGCTCGATGATCGGCAAGCCATAGAAAATACATGGATCTTCAAGAAGAAGACTGATGCTGACGGTAATGTTACTGTCTACAAAGCTCGACCTGTTGCAAAAGGTTTTTGACAAGTTCAAGGAGTTGACTACGATGAGACTTTCTCACCCGTAGAGATGCTTAAGTCTGTCTGATTCATGTTAGCAATTGCCACATTTTATGATTATGAAATTTGGCAGATGGATGTCAAAACTGCATTCCTTAATGGATTTCTTAAAGAAGAGTTGTATAGGATGCAACCATAAGGATTTTTCGATCCAAAGGGTGCTAACAAAGTGTGTAAGCTCCAACGATCCATTTATGGACTGGTGCAAGCCTCTCGGAGTTGGAATATACGCTTTGATAATGTGATCAAAGTATATGGTTTTATACAGACTTTTGGCGAAGCCTGTATTTACAAGAAAGTGAGTGGGAGCTCTGTAGCATTTCTAATATTATATGTGGATGACATATTGTTGATTGAAAATGATATAGAATTTCTGGATATCATAAAAGGATACTTGAATAAGAGTTTTCAATGAAAGACCTCGGTGAAGCTTCTTACATATTGGGCATCAAGATCTATAGAGATAGATCAAGACGCTTAATTGGACTTTCACAAAGCACATACCTTGATAAAGTTTTAAAGAAGTTCAAAATGGATCAGTCAAAGAAAGGGTTCTTGCCTGTGTTACAAGGTGTGAAGTTGAGTCAGACTCAATGCCCGACCACTGTAGAAGATAGAGAGAAAATAAAATCCATTCCCTATGCTTCAGCCATAGGTTCTATCATGTATGCAATGCTGTGTACCAGACCTGATGTGTGCCTTGCTATAAGTATAGCAGGGAGGTACCAAAGTAATCCAGGAGTGGATCACTGGACAGCGGTCAAGAACATCCTGAAATACCTGAAAAGGACTAAGGATATGTTTCTCGTTTATGACAAAGAGCTTGTCGTAAATGGTTACGTTGATGCAAGCTTTGACACTGACTCGGATGACTCTAAGTCGCAATCCGGATACGTATTTATATGTAATGGTGGAGCTATCAGTTGGTGCAGTTCCAAGCAGAGCATCCTGGCGGGATCTACGTGTGAAGCGGAGGACATAGCTGCTTCCAAAGTAGCAAATGAAGGAGTCTGGATTAAGGAGTTCATATCCGATCTAGGTGTCATACCTAGTGCGTCGGGTCCAATGAAAATCTTTTGTGACAATACTGGTGCAATTGCCTTAGCAAAGGAATCCATATTTCACAAGAGAACCAAGCACATCAAGAGACGCTTCAATTCCATCTGTCATCAAGTGTCGGAAGGAGGCATAGAGATTTGCAAGATACATACGGATATAAATGTTGCAGACCCGTTAACTAAGCCTCTTCCACGAGCAAAACATGATCAGCACCAAAACTCCATGGGTGTTAGAATCATTACTTTGTAATCTAGATTACTGACTCTAGTGCAAGTGGAAGACTGAAGGAAATATGCCCTAGAGGCAATAATAAAGTTATTATTTATTTCCTTAATTCATGATAAATGTTTATTATTCATGCTAGAATTGTATTAACCGGAAACTTAGTACATGTGTGAATACATAGACAAAACATAGTGTCCCTAGTATGCCTCTACTTGACTAGCTCGTTAATCAAAGATGGTTATGTTTGTTAACCATAGACATGCGTTGTCATGTGATGAACAGGATCACATGATTAGGAGAATGATGTGATTGACGTGACCCATCCATTAGCTTACCATTATGATCATTATAGTTTCATTGCTACTGCTTTCTTCATGACTTATACTTGTTCCTCGGACTATGAGATTATGCAACTCCCGAATACCAGAGGAACACCCTGTGTGCTATCAAATGTCACAACGTAAACGGGTGATTATAAAGATGCTCTACAGGTGTCTCCGAAGGTGTTTGTTGGGTTGGCATAGATCGAGATTAGGATTTGTCACTCCGTGTTTCGGAGAGGTATCTCTGGGCCCTCTCGGTAATGCTCATCACTATAAGCCTTGCAAGCGTTGTGACTAATGAGTTAGTTGCATGATGAAGTATTACGGAACGAGTAAAGAGACTTGCCAGTAACGAGATTGAACTAGGTATGATGATACCAACGATCGAATCTCGGGCAAGTAACAAACCGATGACAATGGGAACAACGTACGTTGTTATGTGGTTTGACCGATAAAGATCTTCGTAGAATATGTAGGAGCCAATATGAGCATCTAGGTTCTGCTATTGGTTATTAACCGGAGATGTGTCTCGGTCATGTCTACATAGTTCTCGAACCCGTAGGGTCCGCACGCTTAACATTCGATGACGATATGTATTATGAGCTATGTGTTTTTGATGACTGAAGTTTGCTCGGAGTCCCGGATGAGATCAGGACGTGACGAGGAGTCTCAAAATGATTGAGGCATAAAGATTGATATATTGGACCATGTTATTCGGAGACCGGAAGTGTTCCGGAAAGTTTCGGGTAAAAACGAAGTGCCGAAGGGGTTACCGGAACCCCCCGGGGGAACTAATGGGCCACCATGGACCTTAGTGGAGAGAGAGGAGGGCCGCATGAGGGCTGGCCGCGCTGTCAGCGTTCTGGAAATGGGGGTCCCCAGACTTGCCTGCCTGCGGCCTGCGGCGTGGCTCAAGCGGAGGCCGAGTACAACCCAGCTTCACCAGCTCAAGCTCAAGACCCTCGCGAGGGGCCAAGCCTCGCAGGGCGGACAACAGGAAGCTTCCTCAGGAGCAGCCTCATCAGGCGGGCTCGCGAGGAGGCGGAGAGATCAATGCATGGTACCTCGCGAGGTGCCCGTGACGCAAGCCATGACGATCAAGACCAGGCGGGCGCCGGCCTGCGCAATGTCCTTGTTTCCCCTTCGGTGCAAAGGAGGCAAGCACAGGCCAAGGCATCAGGTAAAGGTTACCGTTTCGGTGCAACAAGACCAAGACCAGCGGAGCGGCAAGATGGGGGTCACCGTGGAGCCCAGGACGGCGTCACCGTCAGAGTCTTTGGCAGTTGAGGGAGTCCTGGATTAGGGGGTGTCCGGATAGCCGAACTATCACCGTTGGCCGGACTCCTGGACTATGAAGATACAAGATTGAAGACTCCTTCCCGTGTCCGGATGGGACTTTCCTTGGCGTGGAAGGCAAGCTTGGCGATATGGATATGTAGATCTCCTACCATTGTAACCGACTCTGTGTAACCCTAACCCTCTCCAGTGTCTATATAAACCGGAGGGTTTTAGTCCGTAGGACGAACAACAATCATACCATAGGCTAGCTTCTAGAGTTTAGCCTCTTTGATCTCGTGGTAGATCTACTCTTGTACTACCCATATCATCAATATCAATCAAGCAGGAGTAGGGTTTTACCTCCATCGAGAGGGCCCGAACCTGGGTAAAAACATCGTGTCCCTTGTCTCTTGTTACCATCTGCCTAGACGCACAGTTCGGGACCCCCTACCCGAGATCCGCCAGTTTTGACACCGACATTGGTGCTTTCATTGAGAGTTCCTCTGTGTCGTCACCTTTAGGCCCGATGGCTCCTTTGATCATCAACAACGACGCGGTCCAGGGTGAGACTTTTCTCCCCAGACAGATCTTCGTATTCGGCGGCTTTGCACTGCGGGCCAATTCGCTTGGCCATCTGGAGCAGATCGAAAGCTACGCCCCTGGCCATCAGGTCAGATTTGGGAGTTTGAACTACACGGCTGACATCCGCGGAGACTTGATCTTCGACGAATTCGAGCCACTGCCAAGCGCGCCGCACTGTCTCGATGGGTATGATCTAGCTCTGTCGCCGAACAGTGCCCTGGAGGCCGCACTAGCGTCCGCTCCGACCCTTAGCTCGGAGCCTACTTCGCCGATCGAGGACGAGTGGCTGGACATCGCCTCGGGGGCTATGATCTCTACAGCGATTGAGCCGAACACCATCCATGTCCTTTGCAAAGCCCGTGACTCCGAGGTGCCGGACTCCGAACCTCCCGCGCCCCTGCCAATCAAATCCGATTGGGCGCCGGTTATGGAGTTCACTACCGCGGACACCTTTCAGCACTCGCCCCTCGGCGACATCCTGAATTCACTAAAGTCTCTCTCTTTATCAGGAGAGCCCTGGCCGGACTATGGTCAGGAAGGTTGGGATGCGGACGACGAAGAAATTCAACACCCGCCCACCACCCACTTCATAGCCACTGTCGAAAGTTTAAACGACGTGCTCAATTTCGACTCCGAAGACATCGACGGTATAGACGACGATGTAGGAGATAACCATGAACCAGCACCTACAGGGTACTGGACAACCACCCCATCTCACGATGTATACATGGTGGATACACCTAAAGGAAGTGACGACGAGGAACAACGGGACGCTACGAAGGATAAATCCCTCGAAAAGCAATCAAGACGGCGACGAAAGCGCCACACAAAGTCCCGCCTCGACAAAGACGACGACCATACAGACCCAGCCATAGAGCAGGTCAAACCGGTGGACGACGAACATGCCATTGAACAACCGTTCGAACAGGACAACTTGGATAAACAACCCATCCCCGGCGAAGATAATAGTCCGGACGATCTCACACCGGACAAGTTGTTGGAGCAGAAGAACCTCCACAAAAGGCTCATCGCCACTGTGTGTAGCCTGAAAAAGCAGAAGCGGAAGCTCAAAACAGCGGAAGATGCACTCAGAATCAGATGGAGCAAAGTACTCAACACCGCAGACAAATACGGCGACAGTCGCCGAACAAAGAGCTACCTGAAGCGCAAACTACTGCCCGAATTCGATGAGGAGGCCTTAGAGCCCCCGCAATCAAAGAACAAAGAGGCCTCCCGGTCAGATAGACGACCACATGACAAGCATAGAGCGGCAAGCGGCGCCGCACACAAGCCGGCACGCGATCCGCATAAGGATTCGCATCAAAAGGATGGCCCAGTTAGGTCCATCTACGGGCCAAGAAAGCAAGCTCTTCTAAGCAATGCAACACGCCAAATATCCGGACATCACGGCACACCCAAATATAGGGGAGCCGCACACCCCCTATGTTTCACCGATGAGGTGCTGGATCACGAATTCCCAGCGGGATTTAAACCCGTAAACATAGAGGCATACGACGGAACAACAGACCCGGGAGTCTGGATTGAGGATTACATCATCCACATACACATGGCTAGAGGAGATGATCTCCACGCCATAAAATACTTACCCCTCAAGCTCAAAGGGCCAACACGGCACTGGCTTAAAAGCCTCCCTGAAAATACCATTGGAAGTTGGGAAGAGCTCGAGGATGCTTTTCGGGCAAACTTTCAAGGGACTTATGTCCGCCCTCCGGATGCAGACGATTTAAGTCACATAACTCAACAACCCGGAGAGTCAGCCCGCAAATTCTAGAACAGGTTCCTCACTAAAAAGAACCAAATAGTCTACTGTCCGGACGCCGAAGCCTTAGCAGGTTTCAAACACAACGTCCGAGATGAATGGCTCGCCAGGCACCTTGGCCAGGAAAAGCCAAGAACAATGGCCGCACTAACAAGCCTCATGACCCGCTTTTGCGCGGGAGAGGATAGTTGGCTAGCAAGATGTAGTACCAGCGACCCAAGTACATCCGAAGTCAGAGATGGAAACGGGAAACCACCATGCAGCAAGGACCAGCGCCGGACAAGGGGAAACAGCCCGAAGAGCACGGCAGTCAACGCTGAATTCAAAAGCTCTCGGCAGAATCATAAAAAACTGCCCCTCATGGATAACAGCCACGAGCTATCCAACTTAAACAAAATCTTGGACAAAATATGCCAAATCCACAGTACCCCCAAGAAGCCTGCAAACCATACCCACAGAGATTGTTGGGTCTTCAAGAAGTCCGGCAAACTCAATGTTGAACACAAGGGGCTCGACACACCAAGCGAAGACGATGACGAACCCCACAAGCAGAGCACTGGAAAACAAAAGAATTTCCCACAAGAAGTCAAAACAGTAAACTCACTTCAAGTGACAAAAGGGAAAATCAGAACAGCACCCATAGAAATATGCGCCGCACGGCCTATCCTAGCGGAGTCCCGACATTGGTTGTCAAAACCAATCACCTTTGATCATCAGGATTACTCCGGACGTATCCGGAACGCAGGATGGACTGACCTGATATTAGATCCTATAATCGACGGACTCCAATTCACAGAAGTCCTAATGGACGGCGGTAGTGATCTAAACCTGCTATATCAGGACACAATCCGCAGGGGATAGACCCAACCAAAATTTGCCACAGAAACACCTCCTTCAAGGGGGTAATGCCAGGCCTATATGCCCATTGCACGGGCTCCCTACTGCTAGAAGTTGTGTTCGGCTCATCCGACAACTTCCACCGCGAAAAGTTAACCTTCCATATCGCCCCATTCAAAAGTAGTTATCAAGCACTATTGGGACGTGAAGCTTTCGCCCGCTTTAACGCAATACCGCATTATGCATCTCTTACACTTAAAATGCCCGGTCCATGCTTCATCATCTCATTAAAGGGAAATATCAAGTGTTACTCGAGCACGGAAGAACGTGAGACTGCCTGGACAGTCACACACTAATCCGGCTCCGTTAAACCAAGCACCTGAACAGGTCATTCGGACCCCGGACACGGCTAGACGAGTCTGGCGTAAACATATGAAGGCCTACTAGCCACACACCCCCGTACAAGGGGCTGCATGCATGTACAACAAGAGACAATAAAGCTCAATTTTATTCGCTTTTCGAATCGTACTCCTTTTATTTAATATAAAGTACATTTTTCGCACGATCTTTCTTCAACTAAGTTCTTCTCCCTTACAAATGAACACCGTGCTACACCCGTCCAGGATACGACACAACGGAGACACAGGCGCAGACATGCAGTAGGGACCCATTGCAAGGATTCTTTTCATATTAAGACCATGCGTAAACCTTTTTTACTGTCTCTTGTTGATACACATCCCCCGGTTTCTTGCTATAACCGAGGAGGAAGCTGGCGTTTTGGCATCGGCCGCGTCAGAATTTTTTGCGTGTACCTGGACACTAGGGGCATAGGGCATTGTTCTGCCCGTTTTCATAAAGACCGAATACCTTAGGGAGTGTTCAGCGTCTCGAGTTAGGCCTTATATGCATCAGCTCCGAATCATGTCTTTGGTCAAATGTTGGGTTTGCCCGGCTCCTGTGTTTTGCTGCCTTACGTTCCGCTCTATCGGCTAACGCGGCACCAGGAGAACTACTGCGATTGTGCCCGGGTTCGGCCTGGTGAGCACCTCAGTAGAGAAAGACGAAAACCGACTGTCATGATATAGCGTGAGACTGGTCAACCACTCGATGACCCACCGGAATGTTTAGAATTCCTCCGCATTAACGAAGGACCGTTTTCCGGTCAGGCACATACGCGCCCCGAATTCGGGAGAGCGCGATGCCCCTAGGGGCTATATAGTAGCCCCACCATCGAACTCCTATGGCTAAGTGAAAGTGATAAAGCATTATAGTCCGGTTGCCTAGTTTGCTACGCTATCACCTCCTTCATAGGACCAAGACGTTGGATTAAGTGTGAAAACGCGCCTTTTTTGCAAACACCCCCGCACTATGTGCGTGGGGGCTGAAGCCAAAGACTGCCATCTTTCAGGTTATATACGCATATACATTAACGGCCGCACAGGAGGTATTTTAATACTTGAACGCACAAGTATAAAAAGCCCTTATATTATATTGTTTCACAAATCATACATGTCATTTGAACATAATATCCTTCGAGCACTGCGTCTCTATTAAACGAGCGCCCTGCAGGACTTCCTCAAAATAGTGCTCGGCAGGTACTCGGCTTCTGTCTGAATCATGGGATGCAACGTCGGTGGCCTTCATCTCCGCCCAGTATGTCTTGACACGGGCGAGAGCCATCCGCGCACCCTCTATGCATGCTGACCGCTTCATTGCACTAATATGCGACACCGCACCAAGGAACTACTGCACCAAGCCAAAATAACTCTTCGGCCACAAATGAGTCACGACAGACTTCATGGCAAGTCCGGACAACCTATTCAGCTCATCCCATTCGGCCAAACGATCGGTCAATGGAAGCGGACGCTTTGGACTATGGAACTGCGACCAAAAAAGCTCCTCCATTCCGTGATCCTTTTGGCCTCGGAAGTGTTCGACCGCATCTGCGGCACTCGCCGCCAGGTCCAGATAAGCATCCTCCGCACCACACAGCTGGCCCAACTGAGCATACCTGGGATCCATGAATTTCCTCCGCAGCAGAAAAGGCTTTCAAGATGCAATATCTTCAGCCTGACGTAGCTCCTCTTTCATAGCTCTTATTGTAGAGCGAGCATCCTTGGCCTCAGTAGCGGCCTTTTTCAGGTCCTCTTGTTCCGCTCGACCTTCTTTTTCAAGAAGCTCACAAAGGTCGGTAGCATTCTTCAACTTTATGGCCATCTCGGCCATTTCTTTCTTGCTTCGACAGTGAGCAGCCTGTTCGGCTCTCAGCTCTTCGGCCGCTTTTAAGGCAGCCGCATTACTTTTTTGGGCTTGCTCCTTGGCTCGGGCGAGTTCCGCCCGAAGGTTCTCCATGGCAGCGGCACCATCTCAAGCATACATGTTGTAAGGCACAGACATTAAGCTACCTTACCGGGTGTCCGCGGAGAAGCTGTATACCTTGTGACTCGTCAAGCCGCTTATTGATAAGAGCGATGTCAGAATCCGCCACATCAAGTTGCCACTTTAGTTCGGCAAATTCATTAGTCCGGCTTGCCACCGGACGCTTCGCCACCTACATAGGAAGAGCGCATATTATACCTGGGATTATGATCCTCGGCGCGCTGTTATTTCTGACAATGCACCGAGTCTCAGGGGCTACTATCTCTACAGGGCGCATTCTATATGCAAAACTGTCAGAAGGTACATCATTTTGCGTACCTCAAAACCCGTCAGTAAACTCATGACGGCGTCATGCAACCCGCTTTCAGCGCATGAAATCCTTTCAATCACCGTACCCATTAGCGCACGGTGATCTTCCGAGATAGACGCTCGCCCGAGCAGATCTTTCAGCTCCCCCGACCGTACACCAGTCGGTGCCAGACTCATCCGATGGCCTTTTTTGAAGGCCGGACGCGGAGGGCTTTGAGGGGACATACGGCTGCCTTCGGGCCCCGCCAGATTCGGAGAAACCCTCCGCGACGACACCTCAGGGTCGTCCGCCTCGCATGACGGTACGGCAGGTGGAGGCATTTCACTCTCCATCATCTCCGGATCAAGATCCCCTGAAGACGAGATCTGCTGAGAAGGGCAGAGATCTGAACTACAAGGAAAAATTCCGGTTATCTTCAGGAATAAAACAGGGATCTCTCTCATTTTAAGAAAATGCCGCTCTCTACTTACGGCTCGCTGGAGGGCTGATCTCCTTGGGGAAATAGTGCGGCCGGGGCATCTCCCGGCACAGGACCCTCTGGCGAGGATTTCTTCCCCCGCTTCGAGGCCTTGGTCTCCGGATCGTCAGAAGCGGTCCTCTTCTCCCCTTGGAGGGAGGGATTCTTGATCCCTCCTTTCTTGATAAACTCCTTCGCGGATGCAGTAGCTCTCTTGTTCCCCCCTTCGCCTTCTTCAAAAGGCGCAGCCTCTAGCATCCTGGTTAACACAGGATCCGGCGTGGTCTCAGGGAGGGGGGCCGAACACCAGATCAGTTTTGCTTTCGTTATCCACTCCTGTTCAAGGGACAATTCTTTTAAAGGCAAGTTTATGATAGATATACGGATAGCATGTCCGGGTACAGGACTACTTACTTGAGTATCCAAGCGATTGCAGCTCAGACCTGCGTCCTCGGTCAAGTCCGGACACATTGCTCATGATCCGAAGAACAGTTGGTACATCTCCATGGGCTTTACGCCCATAAAATGTTGGAGAGCTCGTGGTCCCTCCGGATTGAACTCCCACAGGCGGAGGGGGCGACGTTTGCAGGGCAGGGTGCGACGAATCAGCATGACCTGCGCTACTACGACCTGATTGATCTCTCTCTCTAGGAGGTCTCGAATACGGCCCTGCAACAAGGGCACATCCTTGGACGGCCCCCAGTCGAGCCCTTTATTGACCCATGACGCCAGCCGCGGTGGAGGACCCGAGCAAAAGGCAGGTGGCGCCACCCATTTGGTGCCCCTCGGAGCGGTGATATAAAACCACTCTTGTTGCCACAGACTGAGCTCCTTTTGAAAAGAGCCCTCGGGCCATGGAGCGTCAACATTCTTGCTTATAACAGCCCCTCCGCACTCTGCCTGCTGCCGCTTGATCATCTTCGGTTCCACTTTGAAGGTTTTGAGCCACAACCCGAAGTGAGGGGTAATGCGGAGGAAGGCTTCACATATGACAATGAACGATAGGATGTGGAGGATGGAGTCCGGATCCAAGTCATGAAATTCCAGCCCATAATAAAACATGAGCCCCCTAACGAAGGGGTCCGTCGGGAAGCCTAACCCCCGAAGGAAGTGAGACACGAACACCACGCTCTCACCAGGCTTGGGAGTGGGGATAACCTGCCCTTGGGCAGGCAGCCTGTGCGAAATTTCGGCGGTTAGATACCGGGCGTCTCTCAGCTTTAGCACGTCTTCTTCCGTGACGGATGAAGGCATCCACCGGCCTTGCAGGTCAGAGCCGGACATCCTCGAAGGTCCGAAGCGCCTGAATCTAGAGCTTTGGGTGTTGGAACTCGAGGCGAGGGCCGGATTCGATTGAGATTGAAAGAAAGGAGCGGGCCTTGGTCTTGTTATAAAGAGGTTGAATACCAAGAGCCCTCCCCGTGACCGTTCGGGACTCGCCTTCGATAGAGGAGGCGCGCCAATGGGCACGACTGGGTTACCCACGCCCATATTGATGAGAATCCCGGAATAAGGGGACACGATCTCTGCTTTGACAAGACATGCCAAAGAAACCTCCTCGCTAAACACGTTGAGATGGGATAGTAAAAACGATTCCAATAAAGGCTTGGCTGTGGTGAGACGTCACGCCACAGAATACGTCAACAGATTGAATTTATGTAAAGATTATTCTCTCTACGGTGGTATGTGAAACTTATTTTGCAGAGCCGGACACTATCCTTGTGTTCAAAATCTTCTATGAAGTATTCGAAGAAGGAACCCGCCTTGCAATGCAGAAGACAATATGCGTGCCGGACTCGTCGTCATTGAAGCCTGGTTCAGGGGCTACTGAGGGAGTCCTGGATTAGGGGGTGTCCGGATAGCCGAACTATCACCATTGGCCGGACTCCTGGACTATGAAGATACAAGATTGAAGACTCCGTCCCGTGTCCGGATGGGACTTTCCTTAGCGTGGAAGGCAAGCTTGGCGATACGGATATGTAGATCTCCTACCATTGTAACCGACTCTGTGTAACCCTAACCCTCTCCGGTGTCTATATAAACCGGAGGGTTTTAGTCCGTAGGACGAACAACAATCATACCATAGGCTAGCTTCTAGGGTTTAGCCTCTTTGATCTCGTGGTAGATCTACTCTTGTACTACCCATATCATCAATATCAATCAAGCAGGAGTAGGGTTTTACCTCCATCGAGAGGGCCCGAACCTGGGTAAAAACATCGTATTCCTTGTCTCCTGTTACCATCCGCCTAGACGCACAGTTCGGGACCCCCTACCCGAGATCCGCCGGTTTTGACACCGACAGCAGTCGAAGACCAACTTTGGTCAAGATAAGTGTACTAGATGTTCTCCTTCAAAATGGCCAATTGTTGGTGCCCTTCCTGCTCATTATTTTGGGAAGAGGCCCAGGGCCTCCCTCTATAAATAGAGCTAGCTACCACAGAGTAGAGGACGAAGAGGAGATTTCGGGTAGACCAGAGAGAGAGAGAGAAGCGACTGAGCATTCATCGCACCAGCTCAAGAACATCCCTCGCGAGGCTGTTCTCCCCTTGTATTGTTCATCATCAGCCCCTGAGGCAATCCACCACACCACACACTGGAGTAGGGTATTACACCACAATGGTGGCCTGAACCAGTATAAACCTCGTGTCTCTTGTGTGTTCATCTTTCTAGCTTAGATTCCTTGCGAGGCTTCGAGACGTGAGTTGGTAGGAGAGAGATCTTCGCGCGCACCCAAAAGTTCAAACCTCAAGGGTCTGTTGGAACCCGAAATCCTACATTTGGTGCGCCAGGTAGGGGTGCGCCGGAATCCTTCTTCCACCACCTCGCGTTTCGTCGTCCATCGCGCCCATGTCTGACGCTCGCCGAGCCCGCGCCAAACATTGGGCTGCTCTCGTGGCCCATGTCGCCCATACGGCCCCCATCGGCGGGCCTACCCGTCGTTCCCCATCGCCTTCCGCCCACGCCCCACCGGCCCGGTGGGGAACGAGCAGCAGGCGTCGTCGCTGCATCCCTCGGTGCGGCGAGAAGGCCGCACCGCCACCCCGTCACTGACTCCAGCGGGCTCGTCGTGGCACGCTCGTCGCGCTCCTGCGGACGCGCACACCGTATTGCTCCTGGCACGTGAGCTCCTGCACTACCGCCCCATCGACGACCTCTACGAGGAGTGGCTCGATCGCATCACTGAGCTCGTCAGCGCCGCAGGGGGCTCCCCTGCGCAGTCTCTTTCGCTGCATCGCCCTCCGTCATGCGCGGGCAACACAGCCCCGGAGGCACCTCCGACGCCTCCTCCTCAAGAAGGCGCCCTGGCCCCAAGGTGCGCGGCCCCTGGACGAGACCCGCCGCGTCCAGCGCCCGCGCGGCAGGAAAAGAGCTGCCAAGAGATGCCTCGCCCACAAGAAGGTGCTCGCGTGCTCCCATCGCCAGCACGCCATGACCGCGCTCCTGCTCCAGCACGCCAAGACCCCGCGCCGCTACTGGAGGCGGCGCGCGGAGAGACCTCCAAGATCAAGCCCTTCGTCACCAAAGGCCCCCTGTAGCCACTGCAGGCTGCCGCGCCTTCACCGCCGAGCTGTGCAGCGTGGCCTGGCCAGGCAAGTTCAAACGAGATCTGCCTCCTCGCTATGATGGTACGGCCGACCCTGCGGAGTTTCTCCAGCTCTACGAGCTGGGCATCGAGGCGGCCAACGGGGACAAAAAGGTCATGGCAAACTGGTTTCCCATGGCGCTCAAGGACGGCGCCCGCACCTGGCTCCTAAACCTGCCTCCCAACATGATCTCCTCCTGGGACGAGATGCGCACCCACTTCATCGCCAACTTCCATGGCACTCGCGACCGGCCCCCGGCCATCAGTGACTTGTGCCACATCAAGCAACAGCGAGAAGAGACCTTGCAAAAGTACATCCAGTGCTTCGACAACGCTTGCCTCAAGATCCCCAAGGTGACTGAGGAGGCCATCATCACAGCCTTCTCTGATGGAGTCCGTGACATCAAGATGAAGGAGGAACTAGCGATCCATGAAGACATGTGCACATCTCTGGAGCTGTTCAACCTGGCGACCAAGTGCGCCAGGGCTGAGGAAGGGTGCCTCTCCCTCCTCGAGCTTCCAGCTGCTGATCCGGAAGAGGAGAAGCCCAAGTCCAAGGACGTGCAGCGCAAAGGAGCGGCCGTGCTCGCAACGGAGCAAGACACCAAGCGAGGCAGGGATCAGCCGGAGTCATCCAAGGGCAGCCGGTACTGCGTGTACCACGACCTTCACACCCACAACACCAACGAATGCCAAGAGCTTAGGGATGTGCGAGATGGACGTATCGGCCGACGCCCAGAGCGTAACGATCGGGTCTATGGCCGAGCAGGAAGAGGCGGAGGACGATGGGAAGACCGTGGCCCTCGCCAAGGGTGGCATGACCGACCTCGCGAGGACCACTGGCAAGACCAGCCTCGCGAGGGAGGTTGGAGGGATCAGCCTCGTGAGGATCGCCCACAAGGCAACGCAGGCCTCACTCCTCTGCCACCACCACCAAGGAGGAATGAAGACCAGCATTAGGACGAGGGGGCTGGGGGCTTCCAGGAGCCGCGCGCAATCGCTTGCATCCTAGGCAGAGCTCAAGCCCCAGCCTCCCAGCGCATCTTCAATCAGTTTGCTCGCGAGGTGAATGCCGTCCTCCCCAAGCTTGAGGCCACGCGCCCTCTCAGGTGGTCCACATGTGACATCATGTTCAGCTCAGCGGATCAGCTCAAGTGCGCAACAATAGCTGGGGTCCTCCCAATGCTCTGTTCCCCAGTCATCAGCAATGTGCATGTCACCAGGACCCTCATCGATGGCTGAGCAGGACTCAACGTCCTCTCCGTCGAGACGTTCAACAATCTCCAAGTGCCATACGATCAGCTTCAGCCGACCAAGCCTTTCTTAGGAGTCACTGATGGTTCCACTGTTCCAATAGGGTGGGTTCGCCTTCCTGTCACCTTTGGGCAGCACAACAACTACCGCACTAAGCTCATTCGCTTCGACGTCGCCCACATTCGCCTGCCCGTACAATGCCATCCTCGGGTACCCAGCTCTGGCCAAGTTCATGGCAGTGACTCACCACGGCTACAACGTCCTCAAGATGCCAGGAAGCGGTGGGGTCATCACGGTCCCCTGTGAAGAGAAAGATGCGGTGTGCTCCCTCGAGCGTGCCTTCCAGGCCGCGTCGATCGAAGACCCGGACACCAAGAGTGGAAACCCCCTAGGAGTAGCTCTCAAGAAGAAGAAGACATCACCCGGTTCAAGGCCTTAGGAGGCAGGCACCTCCAGAGGCGTTGCGTCAGGATCCGCGCCCGTTCAAGGGGCGCCACCCTCTGTCGCATAGGGAGGCGCGCCCAGCGCCCTCCTCGGGCAAGGCTCGGGGGCTCTCTCCTAGAGGGCCACCGACTTTGCCAAGTTCACGAGGGAGGCGCTCAGGCACCACTTGGATGCATGCTTGAAAGCACGTTTCCCTCAGGAAGGTATGAGGGAAGGAGGACCGAACCCTCAGGAGTTCATCGCAAGGAACACTCAGGAGCTGCAGGAGTCAAGAGTCATGCGCGGTAGCCGCCGCTTACCCGCCATAGCCCCCCATCCAGGTGAGGATGGTGGGCTGCGCATCTGCATCGACGTGCCAGGGCTCAACCGAGCCTCGTCTCAGGAGCGCCTCTAGCCCTCGCGCGTGGGATGTTGCGAGGGTCCACCTCACAGCTACGTTCCCATGCCTCTCGGCCTGCCGAACACAGCCGCTGCTCATCAACGCCTGCTGAGGAGCATTCTGGAGGCTCAGGAAGTCAGGCATAGCGCGGTCCTGGCAGAGATGGAGATGGTGCTCGAGAATCCGCCTGTGCACCCGGAGCCTCCCGAGGCTCCTGGTCCCGAGGGCTCGTGAGGATCGGCTCCTTCACCCCGCATCATCAGCTACTCCGACCCTTGCTCTGCAAAAGTACCAGGTGACTTTGTTTTAGTTTTCGCTTTAGCTGGGAGTGCCCGCAGGGCTGCATCATTCCCAGGTCGCGTGGGTCCGTCCCTGCGGCATGTATCCGTTTTACTTATGTTCTTTGCTTACCTTGTTGGGGGCGTCCCTTGGGCTGCATCATCCCCAAGCCGCTCGGGCCTGACCCAGTGGCGTTTGCTTTTTCCGCATCTATCTAAATGGATTTGCTCCTTCATGATTGGCCTGCTTGAGATAAATCGCATGCTCGACTGACACCTACCTTTGGAGCCGCTCGGCGCTTGCGCATGGGTCCGTCCCTGCAACACCGACAAATCTGAGTGGCCGAGCTCTGGCCGCGGCGGCCCCGCATAGCGCCACCTCACCAGGACCTCAGTGCCCCAATCACTCCCTCGGGGCAACCAATGGTTGGCTGGCAATCGTAACGGCAGACCTTGTTTTCCCTCATGATTGGTATGCATAACCCGGTTTAGGAGTAACGCTGGGAGCGTCGCGAGCTTTCCCTCCCTCTCCCCCGCATGATCCGCTCGCGCGTTAAAAGGGGGGTTCCTAAGCATCGTGACTCATGAGCTCTTACTGGCTCTCCAGCCCTCACCCCCTGGCCTTGACCCACGGCATCGCGATCTGTCATACCAGCGGCGGCTGAGCTCGCTCGGGAGCCAGGACCTGAGGACATAGATCATGAAGGAAAGTGCGGAGAAGAGGGAAGAAGCTCACGAGGACCTAACCCAGCAACACCCCAACTGCCACACAGGCCTGGCACCTCGCCGAAGAACTACTCCAAACCTACGAGATAAGTCACACAAAAGCTAAATCGACTCAACGCTAAACCCTCGCCTACTGCAGCTCTGTCGCGGCAATGTTGCCCACCTCTCTCGCCCAGCAGAGGCTGCTTGAGCACTAAAGGGGACCTCCTGAGCATCGCGACTCAGGGGCTCTTACTGGACCTTGGGCCGCTCACCTCCTGGCCTTGACCACGGCATCGCGACCTGGCATACCAGCGACGGCTGAAGCCTGCCTGGGGACTGGGACCTGTCGGTGTAGAGCACCAAGCCCTCGTGAGGAAAGAAAGGGGGAGCTGAGCCGGGGCAGAGCGCGCCTCTCGCATCAATTCATGATAAGGATGTACAATTTACAAAAGACATGGCAGGCGCCTTACATACCCCCACGGGGGTGTCATTCCGATTCCTCGCAGGGAACAAAAGGTGCTAAGGAGCGATAACTACACGCGCCTCAGCAGGAGACGCCTTCATCAACAGTGGGTCATCAAGCGTCGGCGCCAACCCCATCCATATCAGCAGCGTCGACAGCCTGATGCAGCCGCCCAGCTCCGTGCGCGACGCGAGCTCGGGGGCTCGTAGCTGTCGTCGCTTGTCTCCGGAGTTGCGTGAAGCTCGGCGGAGTCGCTGGACCCTCTGGCTCCTCCGCTGCTGCCTGAGGAGCTGCTAGGGAAGCGGTTGGCAGGCCTGGTCCTCGCCACTCCGATGCCCTAGCGGCCTTCCTTGGGGCAGCACTCCAGCCGGCGTCCTTCCGCGTCGAAGACCTTGAAGAACATCAAGGAGGCACCATCATATTCAAGATGAATTACGAGGGCACCCCCTGTCCGGAAGGCCCGGGCAATCTCGCCCCAGCCTCGGGTCAAGAAGACCTTGCCCGGGCCGACAACCTCGACCTCCGCCTCGGTCGCAGGGGTGCTGCAGTCGGCGTGCTGCAGCCAGAGCTCCTGAGGCCCCCTCGGCGGTATCTCAAAGGCGAAGGAGGGAGGAAGGCGGATCCAAGATCAAGGAGGCATGGCGGCATGAAGCACAAGCTTGCGAGAAGAGCCCTCGGCATGGACTCCAGGGGGGCGACACGCACCGCCGTAACTCGTCGGCGTCGACGGCGGCACCGACGGTGGCGATCGGCGCCTTCTTCTCCAGGACCCTCGATTCGGGCGTACAAGGGCAGTGGAAACCCCGGTGGTGTCCGCTCGTACCATGGCCTCGACGCCTCCTGCCAAGCACCCTCATCTCGGCGGCAGGGGACTAGCCGTTTCTTCGGTGGAAGTGGGTCGGGACCCTCTCGGGGGGCCTTTCCCTTCTCTTCTGCAGAAAACTGGCGAATCGGCGCCATTGGCGTAAGGTGGAGCAAGGGAGAGGAAGAAGAAGAAAGGGAGTAGTAGGAAGGGATGGACAACGGGGGCTCTCGCCCGCCCGTACTTATAATCCGGAGGAGGCCAACCATCGGCCACCATGATCTCAGGTAATCATGACCCATTTTTGCATGCAGGGACTTGACAAGTCGTGCAGTTGCCAAGGCGTCATGGGGAAGCGGAGACGCCCACGTCCAATCAATCGCCACGTGACGCCCAAGGCCGCAGGCTATTGGGGCCCGCGGCGCTTCGCACTTGCCCCTTCGCTTCTCTGCTAAGCCAAGTCCGGGCGCGCCTTGGGCCTGGGGACTACTATCGGCGTTCTGGAAACAGGGGTCCCCAGACTTGCCTGCCTGCGGCTTGCAGCATGGCTCAAGCGGAGGCCCAGTACAGCTCAGCTTCACCAGCTCAAGCTCAAGACCCTCGCGAGGGGCCAAGCCTCGCGGGACAGACGACAGGAAGCTTCCTCAGGAGCAGCCTCATTAGGCGGGCTCGCGAGGAGGCGGAGAGATCAAGGCAGGGTACCTCACGAGGTGCCCATGACACAAGCCATAACGATCAAGACCAGGCGGGCGCCGGCCTATGCAGTGTCCTTGTTTCCCCTTCGGTGCAAAGGGGGCAAGCACAGGCCAAGGCATCAGGCAAAGGTTACCGTTTCGGTGCAACAAGACCAAGACCAGCGGAGTGGCAGGATGGAGGTCACCGTGGAGCCCAGGACGGCGTCACCGTCAGAGTCTTTGGCAGTCGAAGACCAACTTTGGTCAGGATAAGTGTACTAGATGTTTCCCTTCAAAATGGCCAATTGTTGGTGCCCTTCCCACTCATTATTTTGGGAAGAGGCCCAAGGCCTCCCTCTATAAATAAAGCTAGCTACCACAGAGTAGAGGACGAAGAGGAGATTTCAGGTAGACCAGAGAGAGAGAGAAGCGACTGAGCTCACCCAAGCAGTTCATCGCACCAGCTCAAGAACATCCCTCGCGAGGCTGTTCTTCCCTTGTATTGTTCATCATCAGCCCCTGAGGCAATCCACCACACCACACACTGGAGTAGGGTATTACACCACAATGGTGGCCTGAACCAGTATAAACCTCGTGTCTCATGTGTGTTCATCTTTCAAGCTTAGATTCCTTGCGAGGCTTCGAGACATGAGTTGGTAGGAGAGAGATCTTCGCGCGCACCCCAGA